>NC_080085.1:78943788-79243788 GCF_949987535.1 Balaenoptera acutorostrata
ATATAATTGCAAATACCTAATTGAAAATAGGTATGCCAAGCAGAAGCAAGAAGAACTACAGTCCTGCAGCCTGTGGAACGAAAACCACCATCACAGAAAGATAGACAAAATGAAAAGGCAGAGGACTATGTCCCAGTGAAGGAAAAAGATAAAACCCCAGAAAAACAACAAAATGAAGTGGAGATAGGCAACCTCCAGAAAAAGAATTCAAAATAATGTTAGTGAAGATGTTCCAGGAACTCAGAAAAAGAATGGAGGCAAGGATCGAGAACATGCAAGAAATGTTTAACAAAGACCTAGAAGAATTAAAAAACAAACAAAGAGGGAGGGGCAAGATGGCGGAAGAGTAAGACGCGGAGATCACCTTCCTTCCCACAAATACAGTAGAAATACATCTACACATGGAACTGCTCCTACAGAACACCCACTGAACGCTGGCAGAAGACGTCAGACCTCCCAAAAGGCAAGAAAATCCCCACGTACTTGGGTAGGGCAAAAGAAAAAAGAAATAACAGAGACAAAACAATAGGGACGGGGCCTGCACCAGTGGGAGGGAGCCGTGAAGGAGGAAAGGTTTCCACACACTAGGAAGCCCCTTCGTGGGCAGAGACTGCGGGTGGCAGAGGGGGGAAGCTTCAGAGCCACGGAGGAGAGCGCAGCCACAGGGGTGCGGAGGGCAAAGCAGAGAGATTCCTGCACGGAGGATGGGTGCTGAGTAGGACTCACCAGCCCGAGAGGCTTGTCTGCTCACCCGCTGGGGCTGGCGGGAGCTGGGAGCTGAGGCTCGGGCTTCGGTGCTAGCCGGGAGGAAGTCCGGGAAAAAGTCTGCAGCTGCCAAAGAGGCAAGAGACTTTTTCTTGCCTCTTTGTTTTGCAGCGCAAAAGGAGAGGGGATTCAGAGCGCCTCCTAAACGAACTCCAGAGATGGGCGCGAGCCGCAGCTATCAGCGCGGATCCCACAGCAATAGGGGCGCAGAGGGAAAAACGGAGAGATTCCCACACAGAGGCTTGGCGCCGAGCAGCACTCACCAGCCCAAGAGACTTGTCTGCTCACCCGCCGGGGCGGGCGGGGGCTGGGAGCTGAGGCTTGGGCTTCGGTGCTAGCCAGGAGGGAGTCCGGGAAAAAGTCTGCAGCTGCAGAAGAGGCAAGAGACTTTTTCTTGCCTCTTTGTTTCGCGGTGCGCAAGGAGAGGGGATTCAGAGTGCCGCCTAAACGAACTCCATAGACTGGCGTGAGCAGCGGCTATCAGCGCGGACCCCAGAGGCAGGCGCGAGCCGCGGCTAAAAGCGCGGACCTCAGAGATGGGCAGGAGATGCTAAGGCTGCTGCTGCAGCCACCAAGAAGCCTGTGTGCGAGCACAGGTCACTCTCCACACCGCCCCTCCCGAGAGCCTGTGCAGCCTGCCACTGCCAGGGTCCCGTGACCCAAAGACAACTTCACTGGGAGAATGCACGGCACACCTCAGGCTGCTGCAACGTCATGCCGGCCTCTGCCGCTGCAGGCTCGTCCCGCATCCATGCCCCTCCCTCCGACCATCCTGAGTGAGCCAGAGCCCCCGAAGCAACTGCTCCTTTAACCCCGTTCTGTCTGGGCAGGGAACAGACGCCCTCAGGCGACCTACATGCAGAGGCGGGTCCAAATCCAAAGCTGAACCCCGGGAGCTGTACGAACAAAGAAGAGAAAGGGAAATCTCTCCCAGCAGCCTCGGAAGCCGCGGATTAAAGCTCCACAAACAACTTGATGTGCCTGCATCTGTTGAATGCTTGAATAGACAACGAATCATCCCAAATTGAAGAGGTGGACTTTGGGAGCAGGATATATTAATTTTTCCCCTTTTCCTCTTTTTCTGAGTGTATATGTGTATGCTTCTGGGTGAGATTTTTTTTTTTTTTAATTTATTTTAGCTGTGTTGGGTCTTCATTTCTGCACGAGGGCTTTCTCTAGTTGCGGCAAGCGGGGGTCACTCTTCATCGCGGTGCGCGGGCCTCTCTTGTTGCGGAGCACAGGCTCCAGACGCGCAGGCTCAGTAGTTGTGGCTCACGGGCCCAGTTGCTCCCCAGCATGTGGGATCTTCCCAGACCAGGGCTCGAACCCGTGTCCCCTGCATTGGCAGGCAGATTCTCAACCATTGCGCCACCAGGGAAGCCCTCTGGGTGAGATTTTGTCTGTATAGCTTTGCTTTCACCATTAGTCCTAGGGTTGTTTTTTTTTTTTCTTTACTTAAAAAATTTTTTTCCTAATAAATGTTTTTTCTTAATAATTTTTTCCTTATTTTCTATTTTTAGAAATAAAAAAAAATTTAATAAGTTTTTCATATTTTTTATTTTAAAAAAATTAAAAATATTTTTTTCTTAATAAATTTTTTTCTTAATAATTTTTTCTTATTTTTTACTATAAAAAATTAATAAATCTAGTTTTAAAAATTAAAAAAAAAATTTCGGAATACATTTATTCTTAATAATTTTTTTCTTATTTTTTATTTTAATAGCTTTATTTTATTTTATTTTATCTTCTTTCTTTCTTTCTTTCTATTTTTTTCTCCCTTTTATTCTGAGCCGTGTGGATGAAAGACTCTTGGTGCTCCAGCCAGGCATCAGGGCTGTGCCTCTGAGGTGGGAGAGCCAACTTCAGGACACTGGTCCACAAGAGACCTCCCAGCTCCACGTAATACCAAACAGTGAAAATCTCTCAGAGATCTCCATCTCAACATCAAGACCCAGCTTCACTCAACGACCAGCAAGCTACAGTACTGGACACCCTATGCCAAACAACTAGCAAGACAGGAACACAGCCCCATCCATTAGCAGAGAGGCTGCCTAAAATCATAATAAGGCCACAGACACCCAAAACACACCACCAGACGTAGACGTGCCCACCAGAAAGACAAGATCCAACCTCATCCACCAGAACACAGGCACTAGTCCCCTCCACCAGGAAGCCTACACAACCCACTGAACCAACCTTAGCCACTGGGGACAGATACAAAAAACAGCGGGAACTACGAACCTGCAGCCTGTGAAAAGGAGACCCCAAACACAGTAAGATAAGCAAAATGAGAAGACAAAAAACCACACAGCAGGTGAAGGAGCAGGATCAAAACACACGAGACCTAACAAATGAAGAGGAAATAGGTAGTCTATCTGAAAAAGAATTCAGAATAATGATAGTAAGGATAATACAAAATCTTGGAAATAGAATACACAAAATGCAAGAAACATTTAACGAGGGCGTAGAAGAACTAAAGAGGAACCAAGCAACGATGAAAAACACAATAAATGAAATTAAAAATACTCTAGATGGGATCAATAGCAGAATAACTGAGGCAGAAGAAAGGATCAGTGACCTGGAAGATAAAATAGTGGAAAAAACTACTGCAGACCAGAATAAAGAAAAAAGAATGAAAAGAACTGAGGCCAGTCTCAGAGACCTCTGGGACAACATTAAATGCACCAACATTCGAATTATAGGGGTCCCAGAAGAAGAAGAGAAAAAGAAAGGGACTGACTGAGAAAATATTTGAAGAGATTATAGTTGAAAACTTGCCTAATATGGGAAAGGAAATAGTTAATAAAGTCCTGGAAGCACAAAGAGTACCTTACAGGATAAATCCAAGGAGAAACACGCCAAGACACATATTAATCAAACTCTCAAAAATTAAATATAAAGAAAAGATATTAAAAGCAGCAAAGGAAAAACAACAAATAACACACAGGGGAATCCCCATAAGGTTAACAGCTGATCTTTCAGCAGAAACTCTGCAAGCCAGAAGGGAGTGGCAGGATATACTTAAAGTCATGAAAGAGAAAAACCTACAACCAAGGTTACTCGACCCAGCAAGGATCTCATTCAGATTTGATGGAGAAATTAAAACCTTTACCAACAAGCAAAAGCTGAGAGAGTTCAGCACCACCAAACCAGCTTTACAACAAATGCTAAAGGAACTTCTCTAGGCAAGAAACACAAGAGAAGGAAAACACCTACAATAACAAAGCCAAAACATTTAAGAAAATGGGAATAGGAACATACATATCGATAATTATCTTAAATGTAAATGGATTAAATGCTCCCACCAAAAGACACAGACTGGCTGAATGGATACAAAAGCAAGACCCATATATATGCTGTCTGCAAGAGACCCACTTCAGACCTAGAGACACATACAGACTGAAAGTGAGCGGATGGAAAAAGATATTCCACACAAATGGAAATCAAAAGAAAGCTGGAGTAGCAATTCTCATATCAGACAAAATAGACTTTAAAATAAAGACAATTACAAGAGACAAAGAAGGACACTATATAATGATCAAGGGATTGATCCAAGAGGAAGGTATAGCAATTGTAAATATTTATGCACCCAACATAGGAGCACCTCAATACATAAGGCAAATACTAACAGCCATAAAAGGGGAAATCGAAAGTAACACAATCATAGTAGGGGACTTTAACACCCCACTTTCACCAATGGACAGATCATCCAAAATGAAAATAAATAAGGAAACACAAGCTTTAAATGATACATTAAACAAGATGGACTTAATTGATATTTATAGGACATTCCACCCAAAAACAACATAATACACATTTTTCTCAAGTGCTCATGGAACATTCTCCAGGATAGATCATATCTTGGGTCACAAATCAAGCCTTGGTAAATTTAAGAATATTAAAATCGTATCAAGTATCTTTTCCGACCACAACGCTATGAGACTGGATGTCAATTACAGGAAAAGATCTGTAAAAAATACAAACACATGGAGGCTACACAATACACTACTTAATAACGAAGTGATCACTGTAGAAATCAAAGGGGAAATCAAAAAATACCTAGAAACAAATGACAATGGAGACACGACGACCTAAAACCTATGGGATGCAGCAAAAGCAGTGCTAAGAGGTAAGTTTATAGCAATACAAGCCTACATCAAGAAACAGGAAACATCACGAATAAACAACCTAACCTTGCACCTAAAGCAATTAGAAAAAGAAGAGCAAAAAAACCCCAAAGCCAGCAGAAGGAAAGAAATCATAAAGATCAGATCAGAAATAAATAAAAAAGAAATGAAGGAAACAATAGCAAAAATCAATGAAACTATAAGCTGGTTCTTCGAGAGGATAAACAAAATTGATAAACCATTAGCCAGACTCATCAAGAGAAAAAGGGAGAAGACTCAGATCAATAGAATTAGAAATGAAAAAGGAGAAGTAACCACTGACACTGCAGAAATACAAACGATCATGAGAGATTACTACAAGCAACTCTATGCCAAAAAAATGGACAACCTGGAAGAAATGGAGAGATTCTTAGAAATGCACAACCTACCGAGACAGAACCAGGAAGAAATAGAAAATATGAACAGACCAATCACAAGCACTGAAATTGAAACTATGATTAAAAATCTTCCAACAAACAGAAGCCCAGGACCAGATGGCTTCACAGGCGAATTCTATCAAACATTTAGAGAAGAGCTAACATCTATCCTTCTCAAACTGTTCCAAAATATTGCAGAGGGAGGAACACTCCCCAACTCATTCTACGAGGCCACCATCACCCTGATACCAAAACCAGACAAAGATGTCACAAAGAAAGAAAACGACAGGCCAATATCACTGATGAACATAGATGCAAAAATCCTCAACAAAATACAAGCAAACAGAATTCAACAGCACATTAAAAGGATCATACACCATGATCAAGTGGGGTTTATCCCAGGAATGCAAGGATTCTTCAATATACACAAATCAATCAACGTGATACATCATATTAACAAATTGAAGGAGAAAAACCATATGAGCAACTCAGTAGATGCAGAGAAAGCTTTCGACAAAATTCAACACCCATTTATGATAAAAGCCCTGCAGAAAGTAAGCATAGAGGGAACTTTGCTTAACATAATAAAGGCCATATATGGCAAACCCACAGCCAACATTGTCCTCAATGGTGAAAAACTGAAACCATTTCCACTAAGAACAGGAACAAGAAAAGTTGCCCACTCTCACCACTATTATTCAACATAGTTTTGGAAGTGTTAGCCACAGCAATCAGAGAAGAAAAAGAAATAAAAGAAATCCAAATCGGAAAAGAAGAAGTAAAGCTGTCACTGTTTGCAGATGACATGATACTATACATAGAGAATCCTAAAACTGCCATCAGAAAACTACTAGAGCTAATCAATGAATTTGGTAAAGTAGCAGGATACAAAATTAATGCACAGAAATCTCTTCCATTCCTATATACTAATGATGAAAAATCTGAAAGTGAAATTAAGAAAACACTCCCGTTTACCATTGCAACAAAAAGAATAAAATATCTAGGAATAAACCTACCTAAGGAGACAAAAGACCTGTAAGAAGAAAATTATAGGACACTGATGAAAGAAATTAAAGATGATACAAATAGATGGAGAGATATACCATGTTCTTGGATTGGAAGAATCAACATGGTGAAAATGAGTCTACTACCCAAAGCAATCTACAGATTTAACGCAATCCCTATCAAACTACCACTGGCATTTTTCATAGAACTAGAACAAAAAATTTCACAATTTGTATGGAGACACAAAAGACCCCGAATAGCCAAAGCAATCTTGAGAACGAAAAATGGAGCTGGAGGAATCAGGTTCCCTGACTTCAGACTATATTACAAAGCTATAGTAATCAAGACAGTTTGGTACTGGCACAAAAACAGAAATATAGATCAATGGAACAGGATAGAAAGCCCAGAGATAAACCCACGCACATATGGTCACCTTATCTTTGATAAAGGAGGCAAGCATATACAGTGGAGAAAAGACAGTCTCTTCAATAAGTGGTGCTGGGAAACTTGGACAGGTACATGTAAAAGTATGAAATTAGAACACTCCCTGACACCATACACAAAAATAAACTCAAAATGGATTAAAGACCTAAGTGTAAAGCCAGACACTATCAAACTCTTAGAGGAAAACATAGGCAGAACACTCTATGACATAAATCACAGCAAGATCCTTTTTGATCCAGCTCCTAGAGAAATGGAAATAAAAACACAAATAAATAAATGGGAACTAATGAAACTTAAAAGCTTTTGCACAGCAAAGGAAACCATAAACAAGACCAAAAGACAACCCTCAGAATGGGAGAAAATATTTTCAAATGAAGCAACTGACAAAGGATTAATCTCCAAGATTTACAAACAGCTCATGCAGCTCAATAACAAAAAAACAAACAACCCAATCCAAAAATGGGCAGAAGATCTAAATAGACATTTTTCTAAAGAAGATATACAGATGGCCAACAGACACATGAAAGAATGCTCAACATCATTAATCATTAGAGAAATGCAAATCAAAACTACAATGAGGTATCATCTCACACCGGTCAGAATGGCCATCATCAAAAAATCTACAAACAATAAATGCTGGAGAGGGTGTGGAGAAAAGGGAACACTCTTGCACTGTTGGTGAGAATGTAAATTGATACAGCCACTATGGAGAACAGTATGGAGGTTCCTTAAAAACTAAAAATAGAACTACCATACGACCCAGCAATCCCACTACTGGGCATATGCCCTGAGAAAACCATAATTCAAAAAGAGTCATGTACCAAAATGTTCATTGCAGCTCTATTTACAATAGCCAGGACATGGAAGCAACCTAAGTGTCCATCATTGGATGAATGGATAAAGAAGATGTGGCACATATATACAATGGAATATTACTCAGCCATAAAAAGAAATTAAATGGAGGTATTTGTAGTGAGGTGGATGGAGTTAGAGTCTGTCATACAGAGTGAAGTAAGTCAGAAAGAGAAAAACAAATACAGTAAGCTAACACATATATATGGAATCTAAGGAAAAAAAATAAGGTCATGAAGAGCCTAGTGGCAAGATGGGAATAAAGACACAGACCTACTAAAGAATGGACTTGAGGATATGGGGAGGGGGAAGGGTGAGATGTGACAGGGTGAGAGAGTGTCATGGACATATATACACTACCAAATGTAAAATAGATACCTAGTGGGAAGCAGCTGCGTAGCACAGGGAGATCAGCTTGGTGCTTTGTTACCACCTAGAGGGGTGGGATGGGGAGGGTGTGAGGGAGGGAGATGCAGGAGGGAAGGGAGGATATATGGGAACGTGTGTATATGTGTAGTTGATTCACTTTGTTATAAAGCAGAAACTAACACACCATTGTGAAGCAATTATACTTCAATAAAGATGTTTAAAAAAAATAAAAATAAATAAATAAAAAACAAACAAAAATGAACAATACAATAAATGAAATAGAAAATAAACTAGAAGGAATCAAGAGCAGAATAACTGAGGCAGAAGAATGGATAAGTGACATGTAAGACAGAATGGTGGAAATCACTGAACAGAATAAGGAAATGAAGACAGCATATGAGACCTCTGGGACAACATTCACATTATAGGGGTCCCAGAAGGAGAAGAGAGAGAGAAAGGACCAGAGAAAATATTTGAAGAGATTATAGTCGAAAACTTCCCTAACATCAGAAGGAAATAGACACCCAAGTCCAAGAAGTGCAGAGAGTCCAAGGCAGGATAAACCCAAGGAGAAACACTCTGAGACACATAGTAATCAACTTGACAAAAATTAAAGACAAAGAAAAAATATTAAAAGCAACAAGGGAAAAATAACACACAAGGGAACTCCCAGAAGGTTAACAGCTGATTCCTCAGCAGAAACTCTGTACAGAAGGGAGTGGTACAATATATTTAAAGTGATGAAAGGGAAGAACCTACAACCAAGAAAACTCTACCAGCAAGGATCTCATTCAGATTCAATGGAGAAATCAAAAGTTTTACAAACTAGCAAAAGCTAAGAGAATTCAGGACCACTCAACCAGCTCTACAAAAAATGCTAAAGAACTTCTCTAAATGGGAAACACAAGAAAAGAAAAGGACCTACAAAAATAAACCCAAAACAATTAAGAAAATCATAGTAGGAACTTACATATCGATAATTATGTTAAATGTGAATGGATTAAATGCTCCAACCAAAAGACACAGACTGCCTGAATGGATACAAAAACAAAACCTGTATATATGCTGTCTACAAGGGACCCACTTCAGACCTAGGGACACATACAGACTGAAAGCGAAGGGATGGAAAAAGATATTCCATTCAAATGGAAATCAAAAGAAAGCTGGAGTAGCAATACTCATATCAGATAAAATAGACTTTACAATAAAGAATGTTACAAGAGACAAGGAAGGACACTACATAATGATCAAGGGATCAATCCAAGAAAAGATATAAAAATTATAAATATATATGCACCCAACATAGGAGCACCTCAATACATAAGGCAAATGCTAGCAGGTACAAAAGGGGAAATTGACAGTAATACAATAATAGTGGGGGACTTTAACACCTCACTTGCAAAAATAGACAGATCATCCAGACAGAAAATTACTAAGGAAACACAAGCTTTAAATGACACAATAGATCAGATAGGTTTAATTGATATTTAACAGACATTCCATGCTAAAACAGCAGATTACACTTTCTTCTCAATTCCACATGGAACATTCTCTGAAATAGATCACATTTTGGCTCACAAATCAAGCCTCAGCAAATTTAAGAAAATTGAAATCATATCAAGAATCTTTTCCAACAAAAACACTATGAGATTAGAAATCAATTACAGGCAAAAACCGTAAAAAACACAAACACATGGAGGTTAAATAATATGCTACTAAATAACCAAGAGATTACTGAAGAATCAAAGAGGAAAATTTAAAAATTATTAGAAACAAATACAATGAGAACACGATGATCCAAAACCTATGGGATGCAGCAAAAGCAGTTCTAAGAGGAAAGTTTATAGCAATACAATCCTACCTCAAGAAACAAGAAATATTTCAAATAAACAATCTAACCTTACACCTAAAGGAACTAGAGAAAGAAGAACAAACAAAACCCAGCGTTAGTAGAGGGAAAGTTATCATAAATATCAGAGCAGAAATAAATGAAATAGAAACAAAGAAAACAATAGCAAAGATCAATAAAATTAAAATCTGGTTCTTTGAGAAGGTAAACAAAGTTGATAGGCTTTTTGTCAGACTCATCAAGAAGGGAGAGGAATCAAATCAATAAAATTAGTAATGAAAAAGGAGAAGTTACAAAGGACATCACAGAAATGCAAAGCATCATAAGAGACTATTACAAGCAACTATGTGCTAATAAAATGGACAACCTGGAAAAAAAGGACAAATTCTGAGAAAGGTATAACTTTCTAAGACTCAACGAGGAAGAAATAGAGAATATGAACAGACCAATCGCAAGTAATGAAATTGAAACTGTGATTAAAAATCTTCCAGCAAACAAAAGTCCAGGACCAGATGGCTTCACAGGTGAATTCTACCAAATATTTACTGAAGAGCTAACACTCATCCTTCTCAAACTCTTCCAAAAAACTGCAGAGGAAGAAACACTCCCAAACTAATTCTACGAGGCCATCATCACCCTGATCCCAAAACCAGGCAAAGATACTACAAAAAACCAAAATTACCAACCAATATCACTGATGAATACAGACACAAAAATTCTCAACAAAATGCTAGCAAACAGAATCCAACACCACATTAAAAGGATCATACACCATGATCAAGTGTAATTTACCCCAGGGATGCAAAGATTCTTCAATATATGCAAACCAATCAATGTGATAAACCATATTAACAAATTGAAGATTAAAGACCATATGATCATCTCAACAGATGCAGAAAAAAGCTTTTGACAAAATTCAACACCCACTTATGATAAAAACTCTCTAGAAAGTGGGCATAGAGGGAACCTACCACAACATAATAAAGGCCATATATGAAAAACCCACAATAAACATCATTCTCAGTGGTGAAAAACTGAAACCATTTCCTCTAAGATCAGGAAGAAGACAAGGATGTCCACTCCTGTCATTATTATTCAACATAGTTTTGGAAGTCCTAGCCACAGCAGTCAGAGCAGATAAAGAAATAAAAGTAATCAAAATTGGAAAAGAAGAAGTAAAACTGGCACTCTTTGCAGATAACATGATACTATACATAGAGAGGCCCAAAGATGCCACCAGAAAACTATTAGAGCTAATCAATGAATTTGGCAAAGTTGCAGGATATAAAATAAATTCACAGAAATCTCTTGCATTTCTATACAGTAACAACAAAAGATCAGAAATAGAAACCAAGGAAACAGTCCCATTCACCACTGAAACAAAAAGATTGATACTTAGGAATAAACCTACCTAAGGATGTAAAAGACCTGTACTCAGAAAACTATAAGACACTGATGAAAGAAATCAAAGATGACACAAACAGATGGAGAGACATACCATGTTCCTGGATTGGAAGAATCAATATTATGAAAATGACTATACTACCCAAAGCAATCTACAAATTAAATGCAATCCCTATCAAATTACCAATGACATTTTTTACAGAACTAGGACAAAAAATCTTAAAATTTGTATGGAGACACAAAAGACCCTGAATAGGCAAAGCAATCTTGAGAAAAAAAAATGGAGCTGGAGGAATCAGACTCCCTGACTTCAGACTATACTACAAAGCTACAATAATCAAGACAATATGGTACTGGCACAAAAACAGAAACATAGATCAATGGAACAGGATAGAATGCTAAGAGATAAACCCATGTACCTATGGTCAACTGATCTATGACAAAGGAGGCAAGGATATAAAATGGTGAAAAGCCAGTCTCTTTAATAAGTGGTGCTGGGAAAACTAGACAGCTACATGTAAAAGGATGAAATTAGAACAGTCCCTTACACCATTCACAAAAATAAACCCTAAATGGATTAAAGACCTAAATGTAAGACCGGACACTATAAAACTCTTAGAGGAAAACATAGGAAGAACACTCTTTGACGTAAATCACAGCAAGATCTTTTTTGACCCACCGCCTAAAGTAATGGAAATAAAAACAGAAATAAACATCTGACCTAATGAAACTTCAAAGCTTTTGCACAGCAAAGGATACCATAAACAAGACGAAAAGACAACCCTCAGAATGGGAGAAAATGTTTGCAAACAAATTAACAGACAAAGGATTAATCTCCAAAATATATAAACAGATCATGTAGCTCAATATCAAAAAACAAAAAAACCCAATAAAAAAATGGGCAGAACACCTAGACATTTCTCCAAAGAAGACATACAGATGGCCAAAAGGAACATGAAAAGCTGCTCAATATTGCTAGTTATTAGACAAATGCAAATCAAAACTTCAATGTGGTATCACCTCAAAACGGTTAGAATGGGCATCATCAGAAAATCTAAAAACAATAAATGTTGGAGAGTGTGTGTAGGAAAGCAAACCCTCTTGCACTGTAGGTGGGAATATAAATTGTTATAGCCACTATGGAGAATAGTATGAAGGTTCCTTAAAAAACTAAAACTAGAATTACCATATGACCCAGCAATCCCACTACTGGGCATATACCCAGAGAAAACCATAATTCAAAAAGACACATGCACCCCAGGGTTCATTGCAGCACTATTTACAATAGCTAGGTCATGGAAGCAACCTAAATGTCCATTGACAGACGAATGTATAAAGAAGACATGGTACGGGGCTTCCCTGGTGGCACAGTGGTTGAGAATCTGCCTGCCAATGCAGGGGACACGAGTTCGAGCCCTGGTCTGGGAAGATCCCACATGCCGTGGAGCAACTGGGCCCATGAGCCACAATTACTGAGTCTGCGCGTCTGGAACCTGTGCTCCACAACAAGAGAGGCCGCAATAGTGAGAGGCCTGTGCACCGCGATGAAGACTGGCACCCACTTGCTGAAACTAGAGAAAGCCCTTGCACAGAAACGAAGACCCAACACAGCCATAAATAAATAAATAAATTAAATTTAAAAAAAAAAGAAGACATGGTACATATATACAGTGGAATATTACTCAGCTGTAAAAAGGAATGAATTTGTGTCATTTGTAGAGACGTGGATGGACCTAGAGACTGTCATACAGAGTCAAGTAGTTAGAAAGAGAAAAACAAATATCGTATATTAATGCCTATATGTGGAATCTAAAAAAATGGTACAGATGAACCAGTTTGCAAGGCAGAAATAGAGACACAGATGTAGAGAACAAATGTATGCACACCAAGGGTGGAACGTGAGGGGTGGGGGGTGGGATGAATTGGAAGTTTGGGATTGACATATATACAGTATTATATATAAAATAGATAACTAATAAGAACTTGCTGTATAGCACAGGGAACTCCATTTCACTGTACAGTAGAAACTAACACAACATTGTAAAACAACTATACCCCAATTAAAAAAAATTATAATAACAAACAAAAAAACTTAAAAAGGACGAAGTGAGAGAGTGCCATTGACATATATACACTACCAAATGTAAAATAGATATTTAGTGGGAAGCAGCCACATAGCACAGAGAGATCAGCTAGGTGCTTTGTGACCACCTAGAGGGGTGGAATAGGGAGGGTGGGAGGGAGACGCAAGAGGGAGGGGATATGGGGATATATGTATACATATAGTTGATTCACTTTTTTATACAGCAGAAACTAACACAACATTGTAAAGTAATTATACTCCAATAAAGATGTTAGAAAAAAAACAAAGAAAAGAAAATATGTATGCCATATCTTCTCACAACTAAAGGCTACCTCTTTTCTAAGTTAAAATTAATTAAAGAAAGAGATAGAGAGAAAATAATTGTAAGTTTTCTTTGTGGCAGTATTATATTCATTCCACTAAGGTGAAATCAGTAATCCCCATACTTTTAAAATTTGTGAGTACCAATCAGTTATAATTTCAAAATCAATTTTTTCTTTACAAATGTTGCTTGAAATAGCCTTAGATACCACTTTCATATTTTTCAAAAATGGCATTTAATTTTTGAGACTATGTGTATACTAAAACTTTTCTATTATGTGTCATGCTCCTTCAATATCAAACTCTGGAGGAAAATTAAATATACCTACCAAACACTCTACAATTCACCCCAATATAATAACTATTTTCCTGTGTTTCAGATTGTTTATACTATTTCAAACCACTCAGGTTGTAGGGGTCATATTAGTCTTACTTTCACAAGTATTTATTGAAGCGCTGTAAGGGATATGTCTAATTTTTGTTGAAGTCCAGGATTTATGCAGGAGAGTCATTGCAAGTGAAATCTACAAAGACAAGGCAGATACTAACATTTAGTGAGTGTTTTTCTGGTACTGGCACTGTTAAAATTCTTTTATATTAACTGACATAATTCTTACATAAGACTGTTAGGTATGTCTATTAAAAATAAAGAAAGTGAGGCACACAGAACTTTAGCCACTTTCCAGAGAGTACACAGAGCAGTAGAACAGGGATTTGAACCCAAGAACTATTAACAATCATTAAGCTCTGGAGTCTATATGTAATTACAGTCCTTAGATCAGTGACTCACAAACATTGCTTCTTATCAGCCTCCCAGAAGGAGCAGTAATATTTCTTTTTGGTATTTCTGATGTGAGACCTGGAAATCTGTGTTCCTACAGAAGTATGTCAGGTTATTATAATAACAGGATGGGTTTTGAAACACCTGGCTTAGATCATTTCAGAAACTTAATCAGCACCAGAATTTCCTATGGATGGTACCAGTATTCTCCACCTCATTCAAAGGAGGAAAGAATGCATTTTCTAGTGGAAAATAAGAAAGATTTGGTTTCAAGTCCAAGTCTGGTCAATATAAAATGTTAGAAAAACTTCATTTTCTATTTGGGCCTGTCACTGGACTGTGATCATGCTTGTAACAAAATAGCTTCAACCAAGGAGGTCAACGGAAGGCCCAGACCAGCAATCTCTGTTCCACGATTAGTAAGCAAAGAATTGCAAACTACCACATTAAGTTTAAGCACCAAGAAAAGTTTATTTAAGCATAGGTACACTCTCAGAGAGAGAGCGGGCTGATTCTGCGAATTGAAAGCAGCATTCCTATACGGGCTTAAGGGGGCTTTTAGGGAGCATTTTGCAGGGAGGTGGGGGTGAGTGGCAGGGGATCATTATTTGATTGACAGTCCCGAGCTATGTAACAAGTTTACTGCTGTGCATGCTCTTACTTTGAATTGCTAAGAAACGCCCACTCGGTGGGGCGGGCGGGCAAAGCCACATGTACATTTTATTATAATTATGGTATAATGAGTTTGGGTTTACTATAGGTTATACACCTGTCTGGTCTGGGCATGCGCAGCCCCGGGAAGTTCCCTCGTCTTACTGTGCCCCTCTTTATCAGGATAAGCTGCCCACCACGTGACTATAGTTTCACCTCTTCTGGGTGAGGTCAAGGGAGAGTCCCCAGATGTCTGGTTGTGTGACTCGATTTCTTCTTCTTGTCTTTCTCACCACTGTCACCTCCTTGCTGTTAATGTCTGACTAACAGGCCTAGAGTGTTTTTTCCCCACAGTCACTCGAGAATGAGAAATATGTGGTCTCTTTATCTCTTATCTGGGCAGGGCTCAGCTCCTCCTAGCTCCTGCTATTATCTTTATCTTGGAGTGTCTGTCCACAGGGGACAAACTCCAGCTGCTCAGCCTGGGGCCCATCTATCTCTTTCCTCATAACCCATTAGCTTGATGGAGTGACCTGCCCTGTTCTTTTAGGTAGAATTTAATATTCTTGTAAAGATAAGAGATTTGACAGCCAGGAGAATATTTTTCTTTTTTACAGGTTTTCAGAGTACCCATATGTTAACTGAATTTGTTCTTAACATGGAGAATAAAGCCTTTCCTAGTTTTAAATAACTATTCCTTTTACTGCTCAATTATGTTAATTTATAAACAGTTGACACTATACACTTTTGTTGTGTTCAACTTTGTTGGCATTTTTGATGTTTTTGTGAGACACTGTGAGAGGTTGTTTCTTTACTATTATCATTTTCAAAGTATGATTATTAAAAAATGATGGGAAAAATAGCACTTTCATTCTGAGGAAATGGTGGTTCAAATGAATATTTCAACCAAACTTCATTTTCATTTGTATTGAGTTGTAAATTTTCACTGAACTTCATTTCTATCTAGTAACAGGAATATCTTCAACCAGAAAACCATAAACCTTCAAATTGTTTCTGAAAAATGCTCTTTCATAATGATGGCATACCTCATAAAGGTGTTTTCACCTCAGCTTTTAAGTTATTTACATTGTCTAGTTAAAAACCACACACTTTAGGAAGGATGTAAAAGGCTAAGTAACTTTCTACCTAATGTTAAAAAGCAAAGTCTTCCCAGCAAAGGTTATTTTCTCTGTGCCTTTATTTACAGTAATGCTTTTTTATTCGTATCATATTAATTAAAACTAAACTTCATTTACACAAATAGACCATAAAAATAAAAGGAAGATTTTGACCTATACAGTATACTATTATATATTGTGCAAGTGAAATGTTAAATTATGCAATTTTAGTATGAAAAGTACAATTTTGTTTTATTATCACAGTTTTGATTGATAGTACATGAGTGATGGCTCTTGCCATCATAAATTTGAATTTTAAAACATTTTTAACTCCAAATTATGAAAAATGTAGCCAACTAGAACAGATTTTCATATTTAGGAGTATGGAAAACAAACAACTATCAAAATGATCTAAGCTTTCAATATTATTATTTTTGTTGTTAATTATTTTAATAGCTTTTTTGTAACTGTTTCCGCTTAGAAACATTTGGGAAAATATGAAGAATTAGGCATTTCATGCTTTAGAAAAAAAAAAAAAGAAGGATATTCTCTTTACTGATATATTGCTCTCACATTGAATCTTTTACATGATGATCTCAAAGTCTTTGTTTACTTAATTATTGATATAGAAAATACCTTATCAAGGTGAATTATTCATATTATTCACCTCTTTTCTAACAAAGTCTTACATTCTTTCAACTAAGGCTTCTTTCAGATTTAATTGATACATTTCCTGGAGAACAATAACATATTTCACAATATTGGGCAACTAATCTGTTGCTTATTAATTATCCATGAAGTTTGCTAAACACTCCAGGTCTATCTAAGAATATTAGACAAATAGGTAGTTGTTACATCACTGTTTTTCACTTGAACTTATTAACATGGTTTCTGCCATTAAGCAGGTTACTATTTAGGTGATAAGCTCTGATTTTAGTATAAAAAAGAAAAATTTTGATAATTTATAATTATTAAATTGATTTGTATAAACTATAAATATTATGCTAATTCAGAGAATGGTAACTCACTAAGGCAGAAAAATGCTTCATAGAGAAGCTGGGCATTGAGGTGAGCATTATAAAAAACAAGTAGAAATTGGAAGTTCAAAGAGGTATAACTTTCTCTAAATACAGTGAGATCATCTAAGTTCAATTAAAAAATGAATGCAATTTAGAAGTAGTGGAGACTATAATGTGATGTTTATTAACCAGAGAGGTAAACTATACTAAAGTTCACATATCACAAATATAAATTCCATTTGATTTTTAAAATAGTGAGCAAAAAGTGTGGAATGGTAAGACAAAAAATAGCAATGTTTTTACTTGCCCTGGTCAAAGATTTAGTTTTCATATATATAGATATGTAGATGTATAAATATAGACATATATTAGTCAGTTTGCTGGTATAGTGCTTCATTATATGCTAGGTAATCTCTATGCTTAGTCTGTATTAAAGTAGAGGAATAAGATAAAGGGTAAATGAGAATGCTTATTATTGAGCTGTTTTCTACTTCCTCCAAAAACAATGACACAGAATAGTATAGAAATATTCAGTGGTTACTCTAGTTGCAACTGGTCCTGTTGTTGTCACAGTAGATCCCTAGATGTCAACCCAAACAGATTAAATGTTAATCTAATGCAAAACAGAGACCTTCTATTGAGAATCAATGAGATTTATATCTTAGATGACATGGAAATGTTTCGGTCTGTGGGTTTAAGAACACGTATGCTCATATTATCAAGAGTATAATGACACCATGATCTCATGGCATTTCTAATAAGTCAGCTTGTGCCCTAGGAGAAAAAGCTAATATCTATACCATTTTCACTCAGATGGACTTTTCTCTCAGGTCAGCTATTGATATGTCATTCTGATTTTATATCTAGTCTTAAGAATGAACTTCTCATGAAAAGTATAGCTAAAGACTGTTGAACAAGCTTGTGTGGGATTTTTGGGTGGTTTCATCAAGGTTGGAGAAGCAGATGTTTCTCATGAATTGTTTATATGTTCAATTTCAGTTATTCTTGTAACTGAAAAAAAAAGTAGAAATCACATAATTCCTTGTCCTTCTTGTCTCAGCATCCTATAAGTTTCTATTCTTCAAATACATGTTAAGAATACTGTCCACAAACTCCCCCACAGGGAGCACTCTGGTTTTCACACTGCAAACAACCTAAGTAGAGTCAATAGTCATGGCTAGTTTAGAGTCCAAATAGTTGCATTCCTGATTCTTTTGATGACAGTAGTCAACTCTCAAACATAGTTATCAAAAACACCTATTATCCCTTGTTGCCCATGTGCTAATTAGAATGTTACAACCATTTGTAAAGATATTTGCATATTTGATTTATACACTGCTTATGGAGTTCAATGTTAAATAATAAAAATAAATATCATATGGAAAAATATGGCTGTCTTTAAAAAATAAATATCTATGATATATTAAGATTAGGCTATCTGCAGACTTCATGTGACTATTTTCTGATATAATTTATAGAAGTTAAGTCTAACATTTCCTATCTAATAACTTTCAACCTGGAATTTGTCTTGTTTCACTATAATAGTATCACTATAATAGTATGTGATATTTCATTTATAACAAATGTAAGCAAGTAGCAAGAGCTATAAATTAAGAAATATACTCATGAATTTTGACTCTACTCAAGGACTGACACATCTTTCCTCAGGAATCTTATTCTTTTCCTTATCACTATAATTCTACCTGATATTCAACAATAAACCAGTATTAATTCCCTATGTTCCCTTGATAAGATTTTAAGATTTTTCTGGGCTTATTTATGGAAACCACCAACATCTTATAAATGATATTATTCATTTTCTTGTGATTGAAATTCTCCCAAGTGCACCTAGTTATTTTGATTCTTTGCATATTCTTCAGGTTTTCTTTTCTGTTTCTGGTTAGCTTTAAATATGAGCAGATATTTGTTCAAAAAGTTTCTGTGGACAAAACATTGCTTTGATGATTTTCATTTCAGGCTTTGACTGTAGAAGTTATTAACAAGCAGAAATTTCCTCCAAACCCATTTCAAAAATAATTTAGAGCTTAAGGTCCAGAAAAGGTTCTGTAGACCCATCTCTACTCTATCCTGCTAAATACAATTATAAGTCCTGGAAATAATGCAACAACTTCAGGAGTAAAGTAAAAACAGAGTGGTTCAGTGCCTTACAACACCCCACACAGCAGAAGAAGGCAACCCCGGCCCAGCATAGCTAAACATTCAACATAGCAGCAGAAGATGGCTCAAGTAAGAAATTCCTCTCCTGGATCTAATGGAAATTTCAACAATAACACTAGACAGCCCTGTGGCACTGGCAGGGGTGAATCTACTAACAACAAATGGCTTGTATCAGGGAAGTCTTCTCTTTCCCCAAAGGCCTTTCACCAACCTATAAACACCAGTTGTCTGGCCCAGCCTTGGGAAGTGCCCTCCATCCCTGTGGGCTAGAGGGTCCTTTTGCCCACCTGAATGCAGCAGGAAGGAGAATTCCTTTGGAAACAAATAGCTTGATGGGATGACTACAGTATGAAACTCCCTTTCCCAAGAAACAGACACCAGGTATTTCAGCAACTCTACAGGGGCTATTAAGTAGAAGATCCTAGGACAAGAAGTGGTCCATAGAAGCACTCTCTGTCAATGTGGGCCAGAGTATCCTATCACCCACCTAGAGATAACAGGCAGACCAGCCAAGAAAAGTACCTCTACCACTGTGGGAAACAGCATTGGAAATCACAAGAAAACAATAGAGAAGATGAATAAAACAAGATGAAAAAATTATAAAACTGATAAAACTCTGACAATACAGACAAACATAGAGAGGAGACACAAATAATTAACTTCAGGAATGAAATGGAATATTGCTACAGTTCCTTTAGTCATTAAAAGGGTAATAAGGGCATACTATGAACAAATTTACATTCATAAATTTAACAACTTAGTAGAAATGGACCAATTCCTCAAAAACTCACAAACTACCAAATCTCAACCAAGATGAAATAGATAATTTGAATAGCCCTGTAACTAATAAGGAAATTAAATTCATAAATAAAATCTTCCTGAAAAAGAAATCCAGACCCAGCTAAATTTACTGGAGAATTTTTCTAAAAAATTTAAAGACAACAATTACTTCAGATAATTTCTTATAAAAAATAGAAGAGACAGGAACACTGTCTATCTCCTTTTATGAGGCCAATATTACCCTAATACTAAAACAAGACAATGACAGTAAAAAAAAGAAAAAAAGAAAAATTACAGGCCATTATTCTTTCAAAACTTAGACACAAAAATCTTTAACAAAATACAGTTATGCTTATTATTCACAGATTCTGTATTTGCAAATTTGCCTACTCACTAAAAAGTTATTTGTAACTACAGAATCAATATTCATGGCTCTTTCATTCTCATTTAGCAGACATGTGCAAAGAGGTGAAAACTCTGAGTCACCTGATATGCAAATTCTCACCTAAGTTTGAAAAAGGCTTTTATGTCTTTTGTTTCAGTTTCATACTGTAAACAAGTGCCCCTATTGTGGTCTAATTAGTGCCAAGTTTTTCACATCTGTGTGATTTTTGTTGGTGATTTCACTGTTTATAATGGTCCCTAAGCATGGTGCTAAAGAGCTGTCTAATATTCCTGAACCCAGGTAAGCTCTGATGTGCCTTACAAAGCAAATATGCGTGTTAGATAAGCTTCCTATAGGCATGAGTTGTAGCACTGGTCATGTGTTCAACATTAATGAATCAACAATATGTAATAACGTGTCTTTAAACAGAAACACACATAAAGTAAGATTATGTATTGATCCATTGATAAAAATCATGTGAAAAGAAGCTTAAATAAACCTAACCCTATATTTTCCTTAAGAGCAATGGTTCAGCATTTTCTAATTCAGAGGTTGTGGCAATTTCATAAAACATCAACTGTATTAGCAAATAAAATGCAGCAAAGTATAAACATATACCACAGCCAAGTAGAAAGAATAACATAGAACTACACACACACACAAGCACACACACAAATAAGTCTGTATAAAACTCCTGAAATCTGAATAAAGTCTGTAGATTGTGTCAATGTTAATTTTCCTTTTGTCATATTGTACTATAGTTATACAGGATGTTACCATTGGGGAAAACCAGATAAAAGGTATAGATAATCTGTATTACTTCTTACAATTACATTTGAAACTACAATTATCTTTAAAGAAAAATGTAATAAAATAACAGTAATTTGTTCCTCTCTCACTCTTTCTCATGCTCTCTCTCACACACACAATCACACACAAACACAAATACCTTCCCTATTTATAATTTCAAAATTTTGCTTTATGACTTTCTTGAAAGGGTTCACTTTCTTTAATAAGGTGCTTTTGTCATATATATTTATCCTACACTGATTAACTGTGGACCAGAGTACAATTTAACAATAAAAACACCCTTTTTCCAAACCATGCCTGGCAGAATGGCTCCTGAAAAAAAGGGTGATAAGAAGAAGAGCATGTCCACCATCATCAGAGAATACACTATCAACATTTACAAGCACAGCCATGGAGTGGGTTTCAAGAACTGTGCCCTCAGGTACTCAGAGAAATCTGGAAATTTGCCATGAAGGAGATGGGAACTCCAGATGTATGCATTGATACCAGGCTCAACAAACCTGTCTGGGCCAAAGCAATAAGGAATGTCCCATACTGTATCAGTGTGTGGTTGTGCAGAAATTGTAATGAAGATGAAGATTCACCAAACAAGCTCTATATGTTGGTTACCTTATGTACCTGTTACCACTTTCAAAAATCTACAGACAGTTAATGTGGATGAGAACTAACTGTTGATTGTCAAAGTTATAGAACCTCAAAACAAATAAACAAAAACAATAAAAACAATCTCAATGATTTTTACCAAACTCAATCAAAAAATATTTATAGGAGGATTAACCAAGATGGCGGAGTAGAAGGACGTGCTCTCACTCCCTCTTGCGAGAGCACCAGAATCACAACTGGCTGCTGGACAATCATTGACAGGAAGACCCTGGACTTCACCAAGGAGGATACCCCACGTCCAAGGACAGAGGAGAAGCCACAGTGAGACGGTAGGAGGGGCGCAATCAGAGTAAAATCAAATCCCATAACTGCTGGGTGGGTGACTCACAGATTGCAGAACACTTATACCACAGAAGTCCACCCAGTGGAGTGAAGGTTCTGAGCCCCACGTCAGGCTTCCCAACCTGGGGGTCCGGCAACGGGAGGAGGAATTCCTAGAGAATCAGACTTTGAAGTCTAGTAGGAATTGATTGCAGGACTGTGACAGGACTGGGGGAAACAGAGACCCCACTCTTGGAGGGCACACACAAAGTAATGTGTGCATCGGGACCCAGGGGAAGGAGCAGTGACCCTGGGGGAGACTGAACCAGACATACCTGCTGGTGTTGGGGGGTCTCCTGCAGAGGCAAGTGGTGGCTCTGTTTCACCGTGGGGATAAGGACACTGGCAGCAGAGGTCCTGGGAAGTTCTCCTTGGCATAAGGCCTCCCAGAGTCTGCCATTAACCCCACCAAAGAGCACGGGTAGGCTCCAGTGTTGGGTTGCCTCAGGCAAAACAACCAACAGGGAGGGAAACCAGCCCCACCCATCAACAGTCAAGTGGATTAAGGTTTTACTGAGCTCTGACCGCCACAGCAACAGGGAGGGAACCCAGCCCCACCCATCAACAGTCAAGTGGATTAAGGTTTTACTGAGCTCTGACCGCCACAGCAACAGTCAGCTCTACCCACCACCAGAGCTTCCCATCAAGCCTCTTAGATAGCCTCAACCACCAGAGGGCAGACAACAGAAGCAAGAAAAACTACAATCCTGCAGCCTGTGGACCAAAAACCACAGTTACAGAAAGACAGAGAAGATGAAAAGGCAGAGGGCTATGTACCAGATGAAGGAACAAGAAAAAACCCCAGAAAAACAACTAAATGAAGTGGAGATAGGCAACCTTCCAGAAAAAGAATTCAGAATAATGATAGTGAAGATGATCCAGGACCTCGGAATAAGAATGGAGGCAAAGATTGAGAAGATGCAAGAAATGATTAACAAAGACCTAGAAGAATTAAAGAACAAACAAACAGAGATGACCAATACAATAACTGAAATGAAAACTACACTAGAAGGAATCGATAGCAGAATAACTGAGGCAGAAGAACGGATAAGTGACCTGGAAGACAGAATGGTGGAATTCACTGCTGCAGAACAGACTAAAGAAAAAAGAATGAAAAGAAATGAAGACAGCCTAAGAGACCTCTGGGACAACATTAAACACAACAACATTCGCATTATAGGGGTCCCAGAAGGAGAAGAGAGAGAGAAAGGACCAGAGAAAATATTTGAAGAGATTATAGTCGAAAACTTCCCTAACATGGGAAAGGAAATAGCCACCCAAGTCCAGGAAGCGCAGAGAGTCCCATACAGAATAAACCCAAGGAGAAACACGCCGAGACACATAGTAATCAAAGTGGCAAAAATTAAAGACAAAGACAAATTATTGAAAGCAGCAAGGGAAAAAAGACAAATAACATACAAGGGAACTCCCATAAGGTTAATAGCTGATTTCTCAGCAGAAACTCTGCAAGCCAGAAGGGAGTGGCATGATATACTTAAAGTGATGAAAGGGAAGAACCTACAACCAAGATTACTCTACCCAGCAAGGATCTCATTTAGATTTGATGGAGAAATCAAAAGCTTTACAGACAAGCAAAAGCTAAGAGAATTCAGCACCACCAAACCAGCTCTACAACAAATGCTAAAGGAACTTCTCTAAGTGGGAAACACAAGAGAAGAAAAGGACCTACAAAAACAAACCCAAAACAATTAAGAAAATCGTCATAGGAACATACATATCGATAATTACCTTAAACGTGAATGGATTAAATGCCCCAACCAAGACATAGACTGGCTGAATGGATACAAAAACAAGACCCATATATATGCTGTCTACAAGAGACCCACTTCAGACCTAGGGACACATACAGACTGAAAGTGAGGGGATGGAAAAAGATATTCCATGCAAATGGAAATCAAAAGAAAGCTGGAGTAGCTATACTCATATCAGATAAAATAGACTTGAAAATAAAGAATGTTACAAGAGACAAGGAAGGACACTACATAATGATCCAGGGATCAATCCAAGAAGAAGATATAACAATTATAAATATATATGCACCCAACATAGGAGCACCTCAATACATAAGACAACTGCTAACAGCTATAAAAGAGGAAATTGACAGTAACACAATAATAGTGGGGGACTTTAACACCTCACTTACACCAATGGACAGATCATCCAAAATGAAAATAAATAAGGAAACAGAAGCTTTAAATGACACAATAGACCAGATAGATTTAATTGATATATATAGGACATTCCATCCAAAAACGGCAGATTACACGTTCTTCTCAAGTGCGCACGGAACATTCTCAGGGATAGATCACATCTTGGGTCACAAATCAAGCCTCAGTAAATTTAAGAAAATTGAAATCATATCAAGCATCTTTTCTGACCACAACGCTATGAGATTAGAAATGAATTACAGGGAAAAAAACGTAAAAAAGACAAACACATGGAGGCTAAACAATACGTTACTAAATAACCAAGAGATCACTGAAGAAATCAAACAGGAAATAAAAAAATACCTAGAGACAAATGACAATGAAAACACGACGACCCAAAACCTATGGGACGCAGCAAAAGCGGTTCTAAGAGGGAAGTTTATAGCTATACAAGCCTACCTAAAGAAACAAGAAAAATCTCAAGTAAACAATCTAACCTTACACCTAAAGAAACTAGGGAAAGAACAAACAAAACCCAAAGTTAGCAGAAGGAAAGAAATCATAAAGATCAGAGCAGAAATAAATGAAATAGAAACAAAGAAAACAATAGCAAAGATCAATAAATCTAAAAGTTGGTTCTTTGAGAATATAAACAAAATTGATAAGCCATTAGCCAGACTCATCAAGAAAAAGAGGGAGAGGACTCAAATCAATAAAATCAGAAATGAAAAAGGAGAAGTTACAACAGACACCGCAGAAATACAAAACATCCTAAGAGACTACTACAAGCAACTTTATGCAAATAAAATGGACAACCTGGAAAAAATGGACAAATTCTTAGAAAGGTATAACCTTCCAAGACTGAAACAGGAAGAAACAGAAAATATGAACAGACCAATCACAAGTAATGAAATTGAAACTGTGATTAAAAATCTTCCAACAAACAAAAGTCCAGGACCAGATGGCTTCACAGGTGAATTCTATCAAACATTTAGAGAAGAGCTAACACCCATCCTTCTCAAACTCCTCCAAAAAATTGCAGAGGAAGGAACACTCCCAAACTCATTCTATGAGGCCACCATCACCCTGATACCAAAACCAGACAGACACTACAAAAAAAGAAAATTACAGACCAATATCACTGATGAATATAGATGCAAAAATCCTCAACAAAATACTAGCAAACAGAATCCAACAACACATTAAAAGGATCATACACCACGATCAAGTGGGATTTATCCCAGGGATGCAAGGATTCTTCAATATACGCAAATCAATCAATGTGATACACCATATTAACAAATTGAAGAATAAAAACCATATGATCATCTCAATAGATGCAGAAAAAGCTTTTGACAAAATTCAACACCCATTTCTGATAAAAACTCTCCAGAAAGTGGGCATAGAGGGAACCTACCTCAACATAATAAAGGCCATATATGACAAACCCAGAGCAAACATCATTCTCAATGGTGAAAAACTGAAAGCATTTCCTCTAAGATCAGGAACGAGACAAGGATGTCCACTCTCACCACTATTCTTCAACATAGTTCTGGAAGTCCTAGCCACGGCAATCAGAGAAGAAAAAGAAATAAAAGGAATACAAATTGGAAAAGAAGAAGTAAAACTGTCACTGCTTGCGGATGACATGATACTATACATAGAGAATCCTAAAACTGCCTCCAGAAAACTGCTAGAGCTAATTAATGAATATGGTAAAGTTGCAGGATACAAAATTAATGCACAGAAATCTCTTGCATTCCTATACACTAATGATGAAAAATCTGAAAGAGAAATTATGGAAACACTCCCATTTACCATTGCAACAAAAAGAATAAAATACCTAGGAATAAACCTACCTAGGGAGACAAAAGACCTGTATGCAGAAAACTATAAGACACTGATGAAAGAAATTAAAGATGATACCAACAGATGGAGAGATATACCATGTTCTTGGATTGGAAGAATCAACATTGTGAAAATGAGTATACTACCCAAAGCAATCTACAGATTCAATGCAATCCCTATCAAATTACCAATGGCATTTTTTACGGAGCTAGAACAAATCATCTTAAAATTTGTATGGAGACACAAAAGACCCCGAAAAGCCAAAGCAGTCTTGAGGCAAAAAAATGGAGCTGGAGGAATCAGACTCCCTGACTTCAGACTATACTACAAAGCTACAGTAATCAAGACAATATGGTACCGGCACAAAAACAGAAACATAGATCAATGGAACAAGATAGAAAGCCCAGAGATTAACCCACGCACCTATGGTCAACTAATCTATGACAAAGGAGGCAAAGATATACAATGGAGAAAAGACAGTCTCTTCAATAAGTGGTGCTGGGAAAACTGGACAGCTACATGTAAAAGAATGAAATTAGAATACTCCCTAACACCATACACAAAAATAAACTCAAAATGGATTAGAGACCTAAATATAAGACTGGACACTATAAAACTCTTAGAGGAAAACATAGGAAGAACACTCTTTGACATAAATCACAGCAAGATCTTTTTTGATCCACCTCCTAGAGTAATGGAAATAAAAACAAAAATAAACAAGTGGGACCTAATGAAACTTCAAAGCTTTTGCACAGCAAAGGAAACCATAAACAAGACGAAAAGACAACCCTCAGAATGGGAGAAAATATTTGCAAATGAATCAACGGACAAAGGATTAATCTCCAAAATATATAAACAGCTCATTCAGCTCAATATCAAAGAAACAAACACCCCAATCCAAAAATGGGCAGAAGACCTAAATAGACATTTCTCCAAAGAAGACATACAGACGGCCTCGAAGCACATGAAAAGATGCTCAACATCACTAATTATTAGAGAAATGCAAATCAAAACTACAATGAGGTATCACCTCACTCCTGTTAGAATGGGCATCATCAGAAAATCTACAAACATCAAATGCTGGAGAGGGTGTGGAGAAAAGGGAACCCCCTTGCACTGTTGGTGGGAATGTAAATTGATTCAGCCACTATGGAGAACAATATGGAGGTTCCTTAAAAAACTAAAAATAGAATTACCATATGACCCAGCAATCCCACTACTGGGCATATACCCAGAGAAAACCGTAATTCAAAAAGACACATGCACCCGAATGTTCATTGCAGCACTATTTACAATAGCCAGGTCATGGAAGCAACCTAAATGCCCATCAACAGACGAATGGATAAAGAAGTAGTGGTACATATATACAATGGAATATTACTCAGCCATAAAAAGAACGAAATTGAGTCATTTGTTGAGACGTGGATGGATCTAGAGACTGTCATACAGAGTGAAGTAAGTCAGAAAGAGAAAAACAAATATCGTATATTAATGCATGTATGTGGAACCTAGAAAAATGGTACAGATGAGTCAGTTTGCAGGGCAGAAGTTGAGACGCAGATGTAGAGAATGGACATATGGACACCAAGGGGGGAAAACGGCGGTGAGGTGGGGATGGTGGTGTGCTGAATTGGGCGATTGGGATTGACATGTATACACTGATGTGTATAAAACTGATGCCTAATAAGAACCTGCAGTATAAAAAAACAAACAAAACAACTAATACTAAACTTTCATTGGGTTATTTGTATGGAAATATGTTAATATAAATGTTTCAGACATTACATGAAATTTCTAAAAATCTTATATTTGTATTTGTATGGAAATATGTATGGAAATATGTTAATATAAATGTTTCAGACATTACATGAAATTTCTAAAAATCTTATATTTGTATTTGTATGGAAATATGTATGGAAGTATGTTAATATAAATATTTCAGACATTACAGGAAACTTCTAAAAATCTTATATGTTCTGGTATAATGTTATAAGTAATAATCCTAGTTATTACTTTAAAATGTATATCTCAGAAATAACTAATTTTCTTGTCAACTGCATTATTATGAACTTTCATCAGATCTTTAACCATGGTCATTTTTAAGTCTTTTGTCATTTACAGACAGTTCTGGGTGTACTCTGATGATTTTGCAAATATGTTCCTATAAAAGGGTTTCATCTTCAAGAAATTCATGGAAAAGACTCTGACAAGTACAGGTTTCTGGTAACTGACTGTACTGCTGAACTGAATGAATAAGCATTTTCAGAACTCTAATGAAAAACTGATGAACTCATAAAAGTGCTAACAAAAGATCAAGATGAAAAAAAAATTAATTACATGGGACTGAGTGAACTGATGAGGATGAGTATAATTTTTGTGAATTTCTGTCTGAATTAAAAAAAAAATCCCACAAGGACTCAGAGGAAAAGAATATACAAATCAATTTTCACTGCAAAGTAAAGGAGCTGTTACAGTGGAGGATTACTGGACTGAATGTCAATATTATGACATAGTATGAGTGTGTTTCATGTTTGGTAATTGCAATCACTGTTGCTTTTATTGTGGTCATCCATGTACAATGCTTGGTGTCAGTCCATTTATCTCTTGTAAAAATAAAATACAGTGTGTGTGTGTGGAAAAAAAATATTTATATTTTGAAGGCAAAGTAATTTTCAAGGTTGCTGCAGATTTTAGCTTCAGTTTTTAACCTTGCTGATATTTACTCATATATATATATTGTATCCACAATTTTAAGATGTTACTAAATCTAATCAACTCAGTCAAAGCTACTGTACTAAACTTAGACTATTATCATTCTCATTATATAGATAAGAAAACAGAGGCTTGGAGACTTTTTGACTTGCTCCATGTCTCAAAGCTATAGACAAATAAAATTCTCTTGATTTTATTAGAAGATTTGCATTTCAATGAACAGAAATTCATTCTATTGGTAATAAATCTGCTTAGTACATGATTGTATTTCTCCTCTGTTTTTACACCATCAGATCATTTGGCTCTTAAATTAGGTGATTAAAAATAATTAGCTTCCTATATGTTTTTGGGGATGTCAGAGAGTTATCAATTTATAGTACCTCTAAGAAGATATTTATTCTCACAAATGTGTATTGATCTTTTTTAAGTTACCAAGCACTGTGTTCAGGCTTATTATCCACATAATAAGTAATTTAAGCTGCTCTTGATAAAATGAGTCTATAAGATAAATGTATAACAAATATATGTTTATAGCAATTCTAGGATAATATTTTTAAGAGAAGGAGACTAGAGGTTGTGTCATTGGGAAAAATTAGACCTATATTAGCAAAAGAAGTAGATGACTGAGGAAAAATATATAACTAAATTCTATCACCTAAGATTTTAAAAAAATTAAGGGGAAAAGTCTGAGTTTTGGTTTTAGTAGTAATAGAAGCATGGTTTGGGTACCAGGTAAAAGATTAAGAACACAAAGATTATGACAGAAACAAGTATAGGGAAACTGAGAATGAGGTGAACATAGAAAGAGGAGAACAGAGCACTACCGGAATTTCAAAATTTAAGCAGGTCTTCATATACTAAAAATTTACAGTGGTTGAGGGAACAACAAAACAAAACATTGGAACACATGGTTAGGGAAATCATCAAACCAAATTTTAAATACTAAAGATGAATATGTTTGGATATATAAAGACTAAACACTTTGGAAAAGTACCTGAATCCTTTGGTTGACTGTAATTTTTTCAAATTTTTGGTCCTTTTTTTTTTTTAAATAACCTGATTTTATAATATTGGTAAAAATGTTTTCAGATGCCAAATTTATTTTCACGTTCTCAGGAGAAAAGGTTTTAATTGTCTTAGGGAGATTTGTTATTGTGCAACATAGTGGCTCCCATGATGGAGGATTTATTGTGGTTGAGCAAGATGAGAAAAATAACACTGATACCCAAAAGAGCACATGCTTTTAGGTCAACCAGCCTTAGTTTGAACCCTCAATCCATCACTTTCTATCCATATAATATTACCTAACACCTTGCAATAACAATCAGTGTTAATGGTTATATTATTATCATCAGCATTGTTATATTTGTGATTTGTTATTATGCTAGGAAAAAGTTTGTGCACAATTGTGAAGAGTGTTAAGCAGGCATAAACTTCATCTGTCTGGCTTTGAATATCAATTGTCCCACTTGTAAGCTATGTGATCTAAAGCATGTCACTCAATCTCCCTGAGCCTCAGTTTTCTATTCCATAAAATGGTGAAAGTAATGAACATAACTTAGAATGAAATTTGGATGAAATAATGGCCATAAAGGTTTAACTTAGTAGCTAGTATATTATAAATGCCTCATGTTAATTATTATTTCTTAGAGAAAACTTTACATTTATTCTAGACTTAGGTACTTCTTACTTTTGGAGTTTTAAAGTGGTTATTTTTGTGTGTGTGTGAAATCACAGCAATGTTATCCAGAGTCAAAAAATTATATCCAGAGGGAGATCAAGATTGAGGAGCAAGAATTGGAGCTCACTACCTGTCCCCCAAGAACACATCAAAAATACATCTAGAAGTGGAACAACTCTCATGGAAAACTAACTGGAAATTGCAGTAAGGACTCCTATATAACCAAGGCTGTAAGAAACATGTAATACAGTATGATGGGAAGAAAAGCATCAGGAAGGGACCTGTGACCCTGGGAGGGGACTAAGAGGAAAAGGGAGATTACACAGGTGGACACTCACCCTGAGGAGTAATTGGGTTGAGCCACAGACTGAACATCACAGTCCTGGGTTCCTACATGTTAGAGAAAAGCTCCCTTGGCTGCTTGGAGAACTTCTGGGACAGATAGAAAAGCTGGAAAAGCTTAGATTCCATTTGCGAGGAGTGTATGAGTGCTGGTTTGCTCCCAGGCAGGGTGGAGAGTGGTCTTCCATAGCTGCTGCCGCCTCCCCAGTCCAAGCCAAGCAAACACTCTGGCCCTGTTCAATCCATGACACAGATTGGCACTGGATCTAGGGTGTCCAGGACCTGGGAAAAAAACTTGATCTAGGGACATGGAGGTGACCCAGGGGCATGGAGTGTAGCTCAGGTGGAGTGGCAGCTGCCATTGTTGGCACTTAGTCAAGTGGGACCCCAGAAGCAGTCCAGAGTTCTGACAACAGTACAACTGATGGAATTCTGGCCACCACCTCATTTTACGCCCCAGTCCAAGCCAGGAAAATGCTCTGGCTCCTCCCCCTCCACACCACAGCCTAGCTCTAGATCTGGAGCAGCCATGATAAGGGGAAAGACACAACCCTCAGCTGCCTTTGACTGGAGTCACAGATGCACACACAGGCAGAGCATTGAGCCTCTGTAAACTTATGAGCCACTTGCTTCAGTACTCCCCTCCATCCAGTGCAGGGAGAAGGAAAAACACAAACTTAAAGGGAAAAAAGAGCACTCAAACCTGATACTCAGGACTTCCACTCCAGGAACTTGGGAGCAGACTCCCCACCCCACCCCCACTGACAAGATGGTGATGGCCACTGAGCAGAGGGGAAGTCTCACCTCACACCCTGTGCAGTCTCTTGTTCATCCATCACCAGCCACATCCCCTAACAAGATGACAGTTGCCAGCACACCCTGAGGAAAGATGTGACTGGTGTCTACATCAGACCCAGCCCTCCCACCAAAGGTTTTGGGCACACACAGCCTACATAGGGATGCTCCCACATAAGAACACTCTTTCAAGATCACAATAGGTAACTGTTTCACCTAAGCTCACAGAGACAGAGAAATTAAGTAAAATGAAAAGGCAGAGAAACTACTCTCAGTTGAAAAAGCAAGAGAAAAAACCCCTGAAAAAAAAATGAAACAGAAATAAACAATCTACCAGACAAAGAATTCAAAATATTGGTAACAAAAATACTAACAGAATTAGGGAAGATAATTGATATAAACACAGATCTTTTTTTTAACAAGAAACTAGAAAATAGAAAGAAGGTCCAATCAAATATAGGTAATTCAATAATTGAGATAAAAAGGACTCTAGAAGCAATGAATGGCCGGCTAAATGATAAAAGAAAGCATAAGTGATCCAGAAGATAGAGTAATGAAAATCACCCAATAAGAACAGCAGACAGAAAAACAAATGAAACAAAAAATGAGCAAAATGTACAAGATGTCTGGGATAACATCAAATGCACAGAAATTTGCATTATATAGGTTCCAGAAGGGGAAGAGAGAGAGAAGGGTATCAAATGTGTATTTGAAAAAAATCATGGCTGAAAACTTCCCAAACCTAAAGAATGAAACAGAATCCAGGTACAGGAAGCACAGAGCACATGTCCAGACAAGATGAACCCAAACATACCCACACCAACACATACCATAATGAAAATGGCAAAAGTCAAAGATAAAGGGAGAATTGTCAATATAAAGGCAGCAAGAGGAAAACAAAGAATCATACAAGGGTATCCCAATAAGGCTATGAGCTAATTTTTCTGTAGAACTTTTGCATGCCTGAAAGGAGTGGTATGATAAATTCAAAGTGCTGAAAGAGAAAAACATGCAAACTAGGATACTCTACCCAGCAAGAGTATCATTTAGAATAGAAGGAGAAATAAAGAACTTATCAGAGAAGCAAAAACTAAAAAAATTCATCAATAGTAAAGCTACCTTAAAAGAGATGTTGAACGGTCTTCTCTAAGTGGAAAAGAAGTAAGAATTTATAGAAAAGGGAAAACCCCAGTAGGAAAGGCAAATATATAACAGTGATTGAAGATCACTTAAATAAGCCACTATAAAGATTGGAAAACAAAATGTTGTATAAGCAACTATTGTTACAAAAAACAGTAAAGTGATAAGCATGAAGATGTAAAATGTGACATCAAAAACACAAAATGTGTGTGGGGGGGGTTAAAATTGTAGATTTTTAGAATATACTTGAACTAAATGCCTATCAGTTTAAATCAAGCAGGTATAATTATAGGTCAACATAGATGAGCCCCATGGTAACCACAAATCAAAAATCTATAATAGATACACAAAAACCTAAAAGAAAGTAACCCAAGCATACTACAAAAGAAAATCATCAAACCACAACAGGATAAACAACAATAACAGAAACAAAAAAGGAGGAAGTGAACAGAGAAAAACTACAAAAACAACTGGAAAACAAGTAATAAAATGTCAATAAGTATATACCTATCAGTAATTACTTTAAATGTCAATGGAGTAAATTATTCAATCAAAGACATAAGGTGGCAGACTGTATAAAACACAAGAACCTTCAATATGCTGCCTACAAGAGACTTACTTCAGGGCTAAAGACACACACAGACTAAGAGTGAGGGAATGGAAAAAGATTTTTCATGCAAAGGGAAATGACAAGAAAGGTATCACACTCCCTGACTTCAGACTATGCTACAAAGCTACAGTAATCAAATCGTCATGTTGACATGGCATGAAAACTGACACATAAATCAATGGAACAGAATAGAGAGCCCAGAAATAAACCCACGCACCTATGGTCAATGAATCTATGACAAAGGAGGCAAGAATATACAATGGAGAAAAGACTGTCTCTTCAACTAGTGGTGCTGGGAAAAACTGAACAGCTACATGCAAAACAATGAAATTAGAATGTTCCCTCACACCACATACAAAAATAACTCAAAATGAAATTAATACCTAAATGTAAGGTCTAGAACCATAAAACTACTAGAAAACATAGGCAGAACACTCTTTGACGTAAATTGTAGCAATATTTTTTTGGATTTGTCTCCTAGGACAAAAGAATTAAAAGCAAAAAATAAACAAATGGGACCTAATTAAACTTAAAAGCATTTGCTCAACAAAGGAAACCACTGACAAAATGAAAAGAAAACTGATGGAATGGGAGAAATTATTTGTAAATGATGTGACCAACAAGGGGTTAAGATACAAAATAAACTGCTCATACAACTCAACATCAAAAAAACAAACAAACCAATCAAAAAATAGAAGACTTGAACAGACGTTCTCCAAATAAGACATAGAGATGGCTAAAAGGCACCTGAAAAGATGCTCAACATCGCTAAATTATTATAGAAATGCAAATCAAAGCAAAAATGAGACATCACCACATACTTATCAGAATGGCTATCATCAAAAAGTCTACAAATAATAAATGCTTGAGAGGGTATGGAGAAAAGGGAAGCCTCCTACAGTATTGGTGAGAATATAAGTTGATGCAGCCAATATAGAAAACAGTACAAATTTTCCTTAAAAAACTAAAATTAGGGCTTCCCTGGTGGCGCAGTGGTTGAGAATCTGCCTGCCAATGCAGGGGACACGGGTTCGAGCCCTGGTCTGGGAGGATCCCACATGCCGCAGAGCAACTGGGCCCGTGGGCCACAATTGCTGAGCCTGCACGTCTGGAGCCTGTGCTTGGCAACAAGAGAGGCCACGACAGTGAGAGGCCCGTGCACTGCGATGAAGAGTGGCCCCCGCTTGCCACAACTAGAGAAAGCCCTCGCACAGAGACAAAGACCCAACCAACACAGCCATAAATAAATATAAAAAAACAAAAAAAAACAAAAAAAAAAAACTAAAATTAGAGCTACCATATGATCCAGTGATCCCACTCCTGGGCATATATGTTGAGAAAACTCTAATTTGAAAAGACGCATGCACCACAATGTTCATAGCAGCACTATTTACAATAGTCAAGGCATGGAATCAATGCAAGTGCCCATCAATGAATGATTTAATTAAAAAACTGTGGTATACACACACACACACACACACACACACACACACACACACACACACACACACATATATATACACACACACAATGGAAAATTACTCAGCCATAAAAAAGAATGAAATTCTGCCATTTGCAGCAACATGGATGGACCTAGAGAATATTATGCTTCGTGAAATGTCAGACAGAGAAAGACAAATACTGTATGATATCAATTATATTTGGAATCTGAAGAATAATACAAATAAATGTGTATGCAAAACAGAAACTGACTCATAGAGATGAAAAGTTGTGGTTACCAAAGGGGAGAGTAAAGGAAGGAGGGACAAATTAAGGGTATGGGATTAACAGTTACAAAGTAGTATGTACAAAATAGATAAGCAACGAGTATACACTGTACAGCACAGGAAATTATAACCATTATCTTGTAATAACCTATAATGGAATATAAACTGTAAAAATCCTGAATCACTATGCTATATACCTGAAACTAATGTAATATCATAAATCAACTATATTTCAATAAAAAAATTAAAATTAAAAAAAAATCCATACCCTCATAAAAGTATATATACCAACCCCCTATTTTAAAATATAGTGCATTAATAGAAAATTTGAGGTATAGTAAGGCCAAGTGTTCAGGAGATGATTGCCTTTGAAGAGATAGTTTATTACGGTTCCCAAGAGGTGGATGCATGCCATACATGATCCCCACAGGGAAGCATGCAGTGGATCAGGAAGAACTTTGGCAAGAGCAATTATTGTGGTTTCCACAATAAGGAACGGGTGAGGCAGGGTAGGCAAGTTTAGGATTGGCTCATTTGAATAATTTCAGCAGGCTCTGGTGTATATGGGCTCCTCCTAGTTGTTTGGTACCTGTCCTTGGGTATTTATGGCAGGTAGATAGTGAGTATGAGAGCCTTTTAAAGGAGATGGTTCAGAGTGTGGGCTCTGGATTGGTCACTTTGTATTTGAAAAGCATACACCTAGGAGGAGGATTTTTCCTGAGGAGGGAGGATTGATGAGGGAGGCAGGAGGCCAAGGCAAGGTGACTCAGGCACATTATGGGGTTGTCCAGAACAAGGTGTGCCAGACATACATAAAGCAAATGTTGAAGCATCAAATTTATAGAAGCTAGAAATGGATAATACACTCCCTCAAACTCTTACTTTTTTTTTCTTGTTTGTTTGTTTTGATAATTGAAACCCAAGTCTCGAATCCACAAGTGACATCCTACCACTTACTGGATTGTTCTCATGTGTGCATTCAATAATTATTTAACAAATTAATGAATATATACCCTCAAATATATGTGAAGCGAATTTTTCCTATATCCTTGATTCATTTTCTCCCCAAGTTTAAATGATAAAAAATTCAATAATTAGGCAGTATTTTTACTTTTCCTTTGACCCTCCTGTTACCAAACACCTTTCATAACACATAATGAAGAGTTTAATAAAATAGAATTTTATGAAACATTAATAACATAAAATAACAAAAAGGAAAAAAAATAACAAAAAGGTAAATAATGCATACCTCTCTTATAACTGTTACAAATAAATACTTTTTCTTTAAGAAAAAAATTACAAAGAATGTTCAGAAACATAGGATTTAAATATAAGGTTTAAATAATAATATCTAAGCTTTATAATTCATCATCACAAAACCATGAAGAGAAATCATTCTAATTATAATGTATAGTGGAAGGGAGCTTCAGGTAGTACCATATTTTTTTTTAAATTTTTTATTTATTTCTTTTTGGCTGCGTTGTCTTCGTTGTTGTGCCGGCTTTCTCTAGTTGTGGCGAGAGGGGGCTACTCTTTGCTGCAGTGTGCAGCCTTCTCATTGTAGTGGCTTCTCTTGTTGTGGAGCATGGGCTCTAGGTGCGCAGGCTTCAGTAGTTGTGGCACATGGGCTCAGTAGTTGTGGCTCGTGGGCTCTAGAGCACAGGCTCAGCAGTTGTGGCACACGGACTTAGTTGCTCTGCGGCATGTGGGATCTTCCTGGACCAGGGTTTGAACCTGTGTCCCCTGCATTGGCAGGCGGATTCTTAACCACTGCACCACCAGGGAAGCCCAGTACCACATTTTTAGAGTGAGAATCAAACCATCTACACACAGCTTCTGATGGACACTAACAACTATACTTTTAGGCAGGTTTCACTAACATGACTATACTATTCCAACTCTTGCCCAGGAAGATAACAGTTGTAAATAACTTTATTGTTCCCCTCAAGAACTTCCTCCAAACCCATTTTCAATTGTTCAGTTTCCCAATGAATAGCATCAGATAACTGAGTACACTCTTCCAAGCCTTTACCTCAAAACCTGCACATGGCTGTGTCACTAATCCTTAACTATTACAACATGATTATTACCCAATCCTAATCAAGCCCACACATTAAAGAAATCATCTCAAGACAAACCCTAAAACCTCATAAAAAATTGTGACTTTGTCCTCCCCACTCCAGACATTTCTAACACTACCGAGATACCGATATATTTTATCATAGTAAGCAATAATCTCAGCTTTGCCTTATCGACAGGTTTACTGGTTATATTTTCAGGAAGCCAGCATTTCAAAATAGGAACACATATTGAAATAAATATTTTGTATTTTATTTCAATGGATTTTAAGTGTCTTGTTTTTCACGTCCCGCCCTCTTTTTAAATTGTAACCAGAATTCTCCAAACCAAAGCCTGAAGAAGTTGAAAATAATCAAGATTCCAATTTAAAAGCAGGTTGCTGTTGCTGTACTACTGCCAACAATTTTGTGAGGCTAATCCTTCCCTTGAAATGTTTTTGATTATGTATACACCATATGGAGAATCTCAATGTTTCATTTTTAGAAAAGCCTTCTTACCTCAGTTAATATCTATGTTGTGTACACATACATACATTCAGCCAGCTACTTTTGGAAATATTTTTAATATACTTAAAAGTACAGAAAACAAAATAACAACATACACCAGTGTAATAACACTTACCTACCACCTGGAATTAACAAATGCTTCTATTACTATATTTGCTTCAGAGTAAACCAAATGTCAAATCATCTTGAAATATCCTTTGTTCATCCCCCCACCATCCTGTTCCCCTCACTACCTCTCCAGAAGCAACAACAAACTTTATGAAATTCACATGCATCCTCCCATCAATTTTTTAAAATATAGTTTTACTATATTAATATTCATTAAATATGTGTATGTTTTATAATTTTGAATTTTCATATATGACATCATACTGTCCATTTTTGTTCAATTTGTTTTTACTCACAAAAATTATGTCCTAGAAATCTGTTTTTATACATGCAGTTATAGTTCAATTTTAATTGCTGTAGAGAATTTCATTTTATTGAATATATTAGTTGATCTTTTGTTTTGTTTTTAAGTTACCCATATTCCTACTGCTTCATGTGTTTGAGGAGATGAGCGTTTGGTTCAAAACCAATGTGTTATTTTTTTCATGCCCAAGTATTGGCAATTGCAAAGGCTTTACCTGGCAAGCCTCAAGGGGGAAATCCGCCCTCCTCACACCAGACTTGAGGCCCAGCCAGTTCATCTCAGTCTCCAAGGGGAGTTACAGTCTAGGACTCAGGCTCTTCTGGCTGGTCATGCTCTTCACGTGTTTGCACTCTTAGCCTCTTGCCTTCATTCCTAAGTCTCTTTACCTGAAGCATTCAGGTGCCTCTGCCAAGGACTTCTTATTGGGGAAGGAGGGGGAAAAGTGGAAGATACTTTTTTTCCACTCTGACTCATTTCCTAGTACTTTTCCATCCCTAACCCTTTTTCTCCCTTCTGGCCCTGGGTTTATGAAGCTGTTTGGAGCCTTTTGTTCAGGGCTCTCTCAACAATGAGATTGCCTGACCCCACTGATCTACCTAATACTGGATGAGTGTGTGTTCCTTGGGAGAAAATGGAACAAGATAGTCGGCACTTTTTCTGGTTTATATACCATCACAGTAAGTGATCAAAGGCTAAACTCTTTCATTTTGGCTTGTTGCTTTAATCGGCTACTCCTGACTTCTGACAGCCAAGCTCTCTTTCCTGGCTCAGCCGAGGTCCTAGAAGTTTGTTATGATTTTTCATTCTTTGAAAAAATAGTAAAATGGCTATTTTTATATATGTCTCCTTTTATAGATGTATGAGATTCTCTACTATATATGACCAGGAATGAAAACACTCAGATGTTAATTATATGCAATTTTAATTTCACTAGCTATTTCCCAATTGCATACCAAAAGGATTGTGTTAATTACACTTCCATCAAGAAGTGAGTGAAAGTTCCTAGTTCACTATATTATCATTGGTGCTAAGTATTGTCTAATTTTTAATTAGTCTGCCGTCTGATGAGTGTGAGTATATGATTTGGTTTTAATTTGTATTTACTTAATTGTTAGTGATTTTGAGTATACATTCTTATATTTCTTGGCCATTCTGATGTCCTCTTCTATGAATTGCTTGGTCATGTGTTTGGTCATTTTCTTGTTTGAAGTTTTTTTATTGATATGTTGGAGTTCTGTTATATGTTTCAAATATATTCTCCCACATTGTGCTTCATATTTGTTTATGATACGTTTTGCCATTCAAAATTTATCAGCACTTTATGAGTTGTGCTTTTTGTGTTTAAGTTAATCTTTTCCTACCCTGAGGTCATAGGTTTGCTATTTTTTTCTAGTGGTTAAGAACTTTTGTTTTATTTTTCATGATTGGGTTTTAAATGTATGGAAATTTATTTCTGTCTATTTTGTGATGTAGAAAACATTTTTTTCTTTTTTTTGGTCATAGTTGTATGAGTCACTACTAATCTATTGCTACTTAACAAATTATCAGAAATTTAGCTACTTAAAACAATACATATTTATTATCTCACAGTTTCTCTGAGTCAGGACACTGGCACAGCCTAGTTTGTTCCTCTGTTTCAGGGTCCTTCACAATGCTACAGTCAAGACTGTGGTCTCAACTCAAGGCTCAACTGGGAAAAGATTTGCTTCCAAACTCACATGGTTATTAGCAGGATTCATATCCTTGTGGCTTGTTGTTTTGAGAGCCTCGATTCCTTGTTGACTGTTAGTCAGAGGCTGCCCTCATTTTCTTGACATATGGGCCTCTACATATGGCAATGCAGATCACTGAAGCTTGCTTCATCAATGACAAAAAGGGAGAGGGTCTGCTAATAAGACAGAAACTACAGTCTTATGTAAGACAGAGATGGCATCCCATCACCTTTGTTAAATTCTGTTGGTTAGAAGCAAGTCACAACTCCCACCCACACTCAAGTGGAAGAGAATTACATAAGGGAGTGAATAATAGGAGACAGGTATCATGAGGGCCCACCCAAGAGTCTGTCCTACACAATAAGGAGAGTCAGTTTTCCACAAATAATATATTATATAGTTAATAGTTTCCCTACAGATATGTAATAACATCGCTCTCACATGATTTTCTTACTTTTCTTTATGCTCCTTACAAGCTAAGAACATAACTGTATCTCCAGCAGTTAGCAGAATGCTTGGCACTTAGAACATAAATACATGTTCATGGAATGTATAGATAGAGGACTTTTGAATGGTTCAATCATGGAGATTGGAGCTGTAACTGTTAGGAAATAAACAAAGGTAATTTTTTCCTCCAGTATGCCACATAGTTCCTCTGATTATTTTTCTCATTGATTGGTTATTGATTAGTTATAAGAGCATCACCTAGAATGAGACTGATCCCTAGCTACTATCAAATATGAACCTTCTGTTTCAGTGGGTCTGTTCCACTTAACAATATATCATGTTTACTCTTACTCCAGGCCTTTATTTCACTCCATTTAGCAGAGCTTCCTTCTTTCAGTTAATCCAAATATTATAAGTTCTTTCAGAACCTAGTTTATTTTATACCTCTAGAAGCCCATTTTATCTAATCTAGTTGCTGATAACCTTTCACTTTTCTGAACTAATATATTTACTAAAGTGCTTAATACTGAGGAACGTCTTGGCCTGTCTTGACCTCTATGACATTTTATGCTTGCCATGTGGATTATAAATCTGGTATATTCAACTTTCTAAGGTAATTTAAAATACTTACACTGAGAGGACGCTACACTTGAAATGAAACTTAGATTCTATCATGTCCAATTTATAGATAAGGAAGCTAAGCCTGAATGAATTGAAATTATTTTTCCCAGACTCATATACCTAGTGAGTGGCAGCACCCTGATTTGAACAATAATGTGCTGAATTTTTGCCATGTTGCTTCCCTGTTTGAAGCTTCCTTAGTTTGTCATATTGGTATTGGGCTGGAGGCTGTAACATAGAAAGTGATGTCAAATTGAGATGTAAACTGAATTTGGCGTCCTAAATCTAGCAGGGAATGGAGGAATTGCTAGACTGAGCTAGATTTTTGCTGCAACTCTACTTTGGAAATGAGAGAGGAGGATTTATAAGGTTCCTATCATCCAAAAAGCTACACATCTCAAAGGAATATGAAGAAAGGATGGTAGGAAGTGTAAAGGCACAGATGTTCAGAGACTAGTGGACTTGGTGGTGAAAGATAAGGTTGTTTCTGATTGCTATAATAATCTTATACATATAATTCTGAGAAGGCCGAGAAATAGAGGACTCAAGCAATCCACAATGTCCCACCAGCTGCCCAAGTCTGGCCCAGAGCTCAGGTAAATTCTTTGTCCCAGGGGCTACATTCATGGTTTTGGTAAGCATTCAGCTCATACTAAGACTGGCTGCTCCTGGCAGGAGTGTGGAGAGAATGGATAACCAGCATTGCTTCATCATCTGACTGTTTCTATCTTCAGGTTATTATAGTTTCCCATAGTCTTTCTTTCCAGCAAACAGTAGTAGATTTCCTGACACAAACTTATGCTTTGCATTGACCACCTGTCATGTGTCTTATCACCTAGTCATATTATCCTTCCAAATTCATGATTTTTTTAAAAAGTACCATTGAAAAAAGTTTTGTTTCTTTGCATGCCACAGTATAATATGTGCTTTAAATCATGAATATACTTAATGGAGAAATACAGTTCTAGAATTATGAGACAGTCTAATTCAGATTAGTATATATTCCATGATTTACAATTAATGAAAATATCTCTTTCCCCAATATGATACAGTATTTTAAAAACTATCATCAAATCTAGTGTGATAAGTATAGTATTTCAAAAGTGAACATACCAAGTGTAAAATAGATAACTAGTGGGAAGCAGCCACATAGCACAGGGAGATCAGCTCGGTGTTTTGTGGCCACCTAGAGAGGTGGGATAGGGAGGGGGGGAGGGAGACGCAAGAGAGAGGAGATATGGGGATATATGTATATGTATAGCTGATTCACTTTGTTATAAAGCAGAAACTAACACACCATTGTAAAGCAATTATACTCCAATAAAGATGATAAAAAAAAAAGTGAATGCACAAGGTTAAAATATATCAGATCATTCCATGGAAGCAATAAGTAGCTTGGGAAAGTATGTATTTCTCACAATTTAGCAACTCTCCCAATTTAGTAACAACAATTAATTTAAACAGCTACAAGGTTAAGGTAAGACATTTGTTTGCATAGAAATATATTAATTAAATTTGCAGGATTTATAAATCACTGAACTTTTCTTGGGTGTTTGCTCCCTAACCTTGAAAGTAGCTGCATTAAAGTTGTTATAATGAACTCATGATTTACATTTTGTTCTAGTCTATATTCAGAAAAGCTTTTACTAGGTGTAATAATTTGTTTAAAACACTCAGATTTTTAAAACGTTCAGATTTGTTTAAAACAATCAAGCTCAAAGAGGAAAACACCATTTCTGAGTGAGCAGGTAATAGTACAATAGTCCAAAACACTGCAAAGAGTTCTTCACCACCCTTTCAGGGACCATTTAATAACTTCAGTGCATAATTAGGTAAATCATGGAGGTTTAACAAGAACTATCTTTACTTTTAATTATCTTTGGGAAGACCTGTCCAGGTGAGCATTGCCAGAGACTGTAGAGCCTGTGGACAGTGCCTGCTGTTGTGAATTGCAGTTATGGTTCAGTGAACTTATCTAACCCTCTTTATTATACTTAAACATTTAAGAGGAAAATAGAAAAAGATACTATACACAGCCTAACGTTCTGCTAGTGTGTACCCCTGGGGCATCTTCTCTTATTCAGAAAACACTCCAGGAATAGTGAAGGATGAATAAACGAGGACACTAAGAAACAGGGCAAAGGTGACAGCTGAATAAAAGTTGATATAGGCTTTAACCTTAAAGTACTGAAGAAAAAAATTCTGCTGAGCTTTGGTGGCAATATATGTGACAGAAGCCTAAATAAAAAAATCCCTAAGGTATCTGAGATATGGAAAGGCCAGATTAGAGGTCTCATCTTTTCCTTCCATCAGAGTAAAGAACAGGTCTATGTTCTTTGTTAACTCCACAGTGTCTAATACTAACATTTGCGATAAAGCCATTGACTGACAGTTGAAACGTTATAGAGGAACGCAGCAAAAGCACATGCCTAATGCACATTCTCCTGGACAAGAAGCCATTCTAAAAAACTAACTGTGGCTCTAGTTTGGACATGTTCAAATGCCCACTCCTGATTCTCTTCTTTGTATTTGACCAAGTAGTTTTAGGCTCAGCCTCATCTGGGGCTATACCTTTAGAACCATTCATAAATTTTGTAAAACAGGTAATGGAAAAGAAGAAAGAGAAAAGAGATAACTGTTTTAAGCAGTGAAAGGTACTCAGAATGAAATTTGTATTTGGTCTGTGTCTTTTGCTTTCCTCTGTTTCTTTTTGTCCTTTTCTATCTCTCTCGGCACTTTTCCTAAACACCCATCACCCCAGGCATCCAATATCCTCATGCTGACCCCAAATTTGTAAATGCCACATTTCACTCTTCTCAGACCTACTGTCTCACAGCATTTCCCTATGTAATAGACAAGTCCCACTTGTTTTCTTCCTCCACTATCCAAACTTGCCTTGCCTTTGTGAAAAATGATGCAGGACTACACATTTTTCACCTTAGCTCCAACTGTTCCTCCCCACTTGTCTTGTTAAACCAAATTGACCAACTAAGGACTGCTAAACTAAAATTCCAGTCTTGCAGTGCCTATATACTGCCCTACAATAACCACAGCCTTATTTTACCCATACCTTCCGTGAATTTGATCAGTAAATGGTTCTCAGAACAAAACTGAACTATGATCTTCCTTAGTCTACACTGTGGGATTTTTAACATTATTACTCCTCATAGAACAGTCATCTTGAGCTTTTCTCAAGTCACAAGGTTTCAACAAAGGCTTGAACTAATAGCTTTCAGTTAGTTTTTCTCTTCCACCACATGTCTTGATCCTTATTACTTCAGGACACAGTTCTTTATTAAATATTGTAATTTGATGAGTCAATCTAGGTTCTAAGTTAATGATTACCAATGGATTAATGTGTATTCTCACTGAAGAAACACAAATACATTTCATTAGGTACCTGCTAGAAACAGAGAACTTTAAAACAGAATGTAGGAATCTCAAATAATTTAGCAGAGTAAAGAAGGGAGGTAATTAAAGGCAAGAAATGATCCATATTCAATAATCATGTATGCCACCAAAGGACGGTGTTTCTGGGCACCTATGTTTTTTATCCTAGGAATCTGTTATCTATTTCAGTCTGCAGGGGAAGACTCCCTCTAAGAAAGTGTAGCATTTAGAAAACTGAAGGCAGAGAGAAGGAAGCCATCTTTTTACTAGAGCACCTTTGAGTCTCATTCCCAACTCTGAGGTTCCGTAATATTTCCTTTTCCCAGAGGGAATATCATCACATGGGTAATATTTAAAATCTTTCACCATAGGTTTCTAATTGGATTTAAGACAAACATGGCTTCAAGACTTACAATCAAGTATATTTATGAAGCATGTGCATTTAATGTTCAATTCATCGTAACTTAAAATAGGCTACTATAAAGTATATTGCATATTTGGGCACATTTAAAACAATTGACTCATTAAGTATAGGAAAGTTGTCTTTGTGCACTTTTATTACCTACTTCATTAAGTTTCTATGCCTTTTTATTTCAGTTTTTAAAATTGCATTTAATCTAACTACAGAGGGATTTCAAGTCCTTATTTCATGTGACTTTCTTGCCCTAACAATATTTAATAGCATGTTCTATTAAGTTGCTTTAAGGAACATGGTGCAGTTTAAAAATTCTAAAAGGAAATCATTAAATTAAGCTTATAAGTAAATAGTTTGCAAATAATTATAAGGAGATTTTTTGGAAAAATCCCCTGAGCTGGAAAGCAGCTTAAAAAATTAAGTTAATACTTCCACAGGTAATGTTCTGATTATACTAGTCTTTGTCTAGAGACACATAGCAATGTGAATCTACTCTTTTATCAGTTCAGAGAAGAAGCAAATCTCTTGACAGCCACCAAATTCTCAATTAGAAATGCAAATAGCTATCAGTGCTATTGCCAATGGGATGTGTAAATGTCTATATCCACTACACTAATTGGTTTGAAAACTTTGCTTGATGTTACCCTTTAAAACACCTTTAGTAACTAGTTCTTTGATTGAATTAGAACACTTCTTACTTTTCCTCCCTAAACAAATTTGTGTCTGCGATGGGCCTTTAATGGCCAGAGCATATTCACTGTTTGCTTTTAGCTTGTGATCAAACTAATGTCAGGGATGAAGTACTGATTTTATAATTTAAATCTCTCTCCAGGGAGGCACATGCAGGTACCTACCTATGCTTATTTTAACTCTTTCTGTGTCACCTTATAGACAAATAATTGAGAAAGAAATATACATTTCTTTTTTGGATTAGGGAGGAGAAGAGAAATCAAATACTGCATTGCAATTTACCTTGTAGATTCTAGTCTAAAAAATATTTCAATACTTAGGGTGAATTTTTTTCTAGTGGAAAACTTAATTACATTGTTCATCAAATTATCTATTATTTAATGATAAATTAATAATTTTATGATCATTTATTTTAAGAAATATTTGTCATATAAAGATAATTAGAAAAAATTGGCTACCATTTTCTAAAATCACTCTAGAATGGTGAGATTAACTAGACCCTTATGGAAATGAGACCAAGACAGATGTATAACATTAGAAGAAATTCCAAGAAATTTAATTTCTTGAGCATATTTATTTTTCAAGTTTACTGAAGAAAAAGTTTGAAAATTCAGTGTTGTTTTTTATTGCAGCAGGTTTTTATTCAAATGCATCTTTATAATATATAAATAAAGCACTCTTTCCAATGATTGCTGAGTTATAATTATATGTTTTTTGATAAAATTCATATGAAATAACAGAAAGAGATTGATTTTTAGTGACACATTTTCCTTAAAAATAATTATTCAATGTTTTGTTTCAGAGAAAAAGAGAATAAAGAGGAAAGGAAATTTTCATTTCAGAAGTGTTAACTTTACTGACTCAAGCATGTTGTTTTTTGAAATGTTTCATCAGTTAGAATGCATTTCAAACTGGGAGAAAATGTTATATAAGATGTTTGTTAATTATAAACCTTGATTTTTAATCTCCAAATTTTTCAAATTGATGATTTGTTTTTTAACTAAGCATACCAAGACCCATTTGGGGAGGGTTAACTTTACAGGACAAATTATAAATTAATGAGAATTTTAAATTAGGTTATTTCTGTCATAAATACACAGAGAGTTATGATTTTTCATACTACAAATATTTTAAAAGACTTTTATTACTGTGAGCCTGCCAACACTAGTATAATTGCACAAAACTCCAAAAAGGAGGAAAAAACTTTTTAAAATCTTAAACCATTATGTAATATTTGTTTGATAACAATGATCCCAGTTATTTAGGTACTTAATGGAGTGTGCAAATAAATATAACTGACCACAAAGTTCACAGATCCCTGTACCTCTTTTCATTTCAACTACCACCATGAACTAAGCCCATTTCTCATCAGGGTCACAGCAACAAGCCTCTTAGTTGGTCACCCTATATCTCATCCAGTACAAACTACATTAAATTTGTTTTTTTAGTTATTTGGTTAATACCAGTCTCCCCCATTAAGCTACAAGTTCCATGAAGGCAGGGAACCGACACTATTTTTGCTCAATATTGTGTCTCAGAGTCTGGCCCATTGTAGGTTGGTCCTCAATAAATATTTGTACTGATAAATGGAAACAAAATGCAAAATAAATAAACTGGAAGAATATATCGTAACAAATTCATAAAGTTTTCGTTTTTCAGAATGTCTAGATATTCTACTTCAGTATGCTTTTCTGAATTTTGAAAATTTTGATAGTGATATTTTATTACTGTTATAATTGGGAAAACGTTTTATCTTATAAATTAATTAGGTTTATATAATAATTTATTATGCATCCTTCATTCATGAATTTTATAAAGCCTATTGATATTAGTAACTTCATCCTGTTTCTTTCCTTGGGGAAAAGGAACTAGTATGCCTGTGGCAAATTTTTGTCAGCAGTTTCATCTCTCTGATTTGTCTTAAAATTAAACATTTTCGTCTTCAGAAGAGGAACCCCTAATTCTAGTTTTGAGATCCCATCATCATTCCAGGACATCATTTGTTTCCAGGAATCAAACGGTGTCCTGATCATTTGATGTCCTGATTCCAGGACATCATTTTTATTGTCCTTCTGGAAGCTTCTTCAACTCTAATATGCTTATATTATTGAGAAAAATAAAAGAGTAAAAAGTAAACTAAAAAGAATTGTAAGCTATATTTTATTTATTATTATTTTGAATTTTTAGGATTTTTTAATTGAGGTGTAGTTGATGTACAATATTATATGTTACAGGTGTATAACAAAATGATTCACAATTTTTAAAGGTTATACTCCATTTATAGTTATTATAAAATATTGGCCATACTCTTCATGTTGTACAATATATCCTTGTAGCTTATTTATTTTATGCATAATAGTTTGTAACTCTTAATCCCCTACCCCTATATTGTGTCTTCCCCCTTCCCTCTCTCCACTGATAACCACTAGTTTGTTCTCTATATATGTAAGTCTGTTTCTTTTTGTTATATTCACTAGCTTGTTATATTTTTTAGATTCCACATATAAGTGATATCATACAGTATTTGACTTTCTCTGCCTGACTTATTTCACCTAGCATAATATCCTCCAAGACCATCCATGTTGTTGCAAATGGCAAAATTTCACTGTTTTTTTTTATAACTGAGTAGTCTTCCATTTTGTGTGTGTGTGTGTATGTGTGTGTGTATACAAATTATTCTTTATACATTCATCTGTTGGTGGACACTTAGCTGGCCCCCATATCTTTGCAAATGTAAATAACACTGCTACTAACATTGGGGTGCCTGAATCTTTTGATTTAGTATTTCAGTTTTTTCTTCAGATGTGTATACTCAGGAGTGGAATTGCTGGTTCATATGGTAGTTCCCTTTTTAGTTTCTTGAGAAACCTCCATACTATTTTCCACAGTGGCTGCTCCAATTTACATTTCCACCAATAGTGTAGGAGGGATCCCTTTTCTCCACATCCTCTCCAACATTTGTTATGTTCTTTCTGATGATAGCCATTCTGACAGTTGTGGTGATAGCTCACTGTGGTTTTAATTTGCATTTCTCTGATGATTAATGATGTTTGAGCATCTTTTCATGTGCCTGTTGGCCATGTGTATGTCATCTTTGGAAAAATGTCTATTCAGGTCTCCTGCCCATTTTTTAATAAGGATTTTTTGTTTGTTTGTTTGTTTTTCATGTTGATTTTTATGAACTGTTTATGTATTTTGGATATTAACCCCTTACTGGTCATATCATTTACAAATATTTTCTCCCATTCTGTAGGTTGTCTTTTAGTTTCTTCAATGACTTCCTTTGCTGTGAAAAAGCTTTTAAATTTAATTAGGTCCAATGTGTTTATTTTTGCTTTTATTTCCTTTGTTTAGGAGAAAGACCCCAAAAAAATTGCTGCAATTTATGTCAAAGTGTGTCCCTCCTATGTTTTTCTCTAGGATTTTTATGGTTTCCTGTTTTACATTTAGGTCTTCAATCCATTTTGAGTCTATTTTTGTATGTGGTGTTAGAGAATGTTGTAATTTATTATTTATTTATAGTGCATTAGACTATGTTTTAGAAACAGAGACATTGTGGTTTCATAGGAGGAGAAGTTTCTTTCTGTTTGCTCTACTACTGATGTTCTGCCCTCCTTCTTTGGAGAAAGCTGGAATAGGCCAAATGTAAATATCATCACAAAATAGTCTAGATAAAATATGTCTAGAGTCCTGGGCTTGATACAAATTAATAACTCAAAGTCAATCATCTTAGAACTAATTATAGTTGGGCTTATTTTTACTGAACTGCTCTTTTTTATTGTCAAAATTAAATCATATAGATTAATATGATGATCTGTTTGACTATTCATACATATTTCCCCATTAAATGATCTGACTAAAATAATTAACTGTCAGTTTTTCTAAATATTTGATTAAATAATGTTTTCTACTTTCTGTACTGCCTTTATAGACTGAACTAAAAAAATGTGCTACATTAAACATGATGGCAGCCTGAAAGTCAATGAAACCATAATGAATGTTTTGCAACAAATCTGTACTTAATTGTGTATGTAGAAAAGTTAAGAGTACTGAGACTCACATCCACCACCTGGTTTATTATATGACACTAAATTAAAATTCTTCAAACTTTTGCTAATGATTCTCACAATGAAGTGTTTTTCTTAACGTTGAAAAAAATTTGGTTTTTTGATTGATTCGTCAGTTTTGTGGCATGGTTTTGAATCTCAGACATCTTGCAGAGCAATTACTTTCCTTTTCACTACACAAAGTGATACAGGAATGGCTTATGTTTTCATTTTAATCAGAAATAAAGTCACAGTTTTTTAAAAAAATGTGCAAGTGTTGAGCAGAGAAAGAAACTATCACTGATAGAATTCCCTTAAAACATGATGATAATTAAAGCAAAGTGATCTTCTATGACACATCTTACTGTAACACTGAGATTCATAATACTCTGCCTGGACATGTTATTAAAAGTGAGTATAAAAAGTAATCATAAGTACTTACCTGGTGGTGCAGCGGTTAAGAATCTGCCTGCCAATGCAAGGGACATTGGTTCCATCCCTGGTCCAGGAAGATGTCACATGCCGCAGAGAAACTAAGCCTGCGAGCCACAACTACTGAGCCTGTGTACTGCAACTACTGAAGCCTGCACACCTAGAGCCTGTGCTCTGCAACAAGAGAAGCCACTACAATGAGAAGCCCGTGCACCACGACGAAGAGTAGCCCCTGCTCGCCGCAACTAGAGAAATCCTGCTCAGCAACGAACACCCAACGCAGCCAAAAGTAAATAAAAATAGAAAAAAAAGAAGAAAATCAAGACTTAGTTAAAAAAAAATCATAGAATCCTTCATTATATATGTAGAATTTCTACTTCATCGTAATTTCCAAGGCAGTTATTTCATGTCTTCCCTACAGAGATTCTCCGGAGGAGTTCAAATTTAGCTGTATCCTAAGGAGCCAAGTGGAGAATTTATTTGTCTCTGAGTATTAAGCCAACAAAACTATCAAAGATTATCAGTAGGGTAGTTTCCAGATGGAAATTCCATCCTCAGCCAAATCCTCCTGAGCACAATATCAATGGCAATAACAAAGCAGCGTTCACGCTAGAGAATTTTACAACACTGCACTGGAAAGTTTAGACAGTGTATTTGTTTGTTGGTTTGTTTTTGGTTTGTTTCTTTAATGGAAATAATTGTTCAACTTTTTAATGTTTGTAGCTATGAAATACACAGAAATTAGCTTTTTAGAGGAAATTTTGCTTGCCTAATTACTTTTAAAAATTCAAATTATGATTGGAAATATGGAGACATAATTTCCTTTGGAAAATTTTCTCTGTCATGTTCTGGAAAGCTTTGATATCAGAAATGCATTATAATATTTTTATGAGATATTAGTTCTTAAGAAAATCAGTGAAAACATTGGATGATAATAGAAAAGGCAGAATTTCCCTCTATTCAATTATATGTACATATAGGAAATTTAAATCACCATTAAGCATTTATATCATCATTTGAAGTAGCTTTGCCTATATCTTTTATCCTTACATGTATCAGTTCATATTTAAATTAGAAAAATTTGGAAAGGATATAAATTATTTTTAAAGTTCTTGTTCTCATAAACTGCAAAGCAAATTGTTTTATGTATAATGAATTCTTTTGCAGTTTTCATGTAAATTGATCATCCTGATAAGGAAACAAGCTTACAATTAAAGTAATATTATATAGAAGTGGAAGAAAAAGAACTTGGGTATAAGGTACAGATGAAGAAAGCAAACTTTCAGACATCAAAGTAGAGCCCTGATTATCTTAATTTTGAGGTTGATAGTGGTATGATGATGAACTTGAATAGCAGTCTTATTCTTAACTCCTATAACCACAGTCTACCTCTCTGTGGTGGCGTGGAAGGAGGAAGGAGGCAAGGGAACAAGAAAACAGAGAAAGGAGTAGTAAGAGGAGGCAGAAATATTACCAGAGTAATTTACACATGCTTAATTTGGAGCAAGAAATATAAGGCCAGCATAAGAAGATTTAAGGCTCTTCTCTTTGTCATTCCTAGTTCCCAGCCTTATCTCTTTCCTTTAGCGCTAGGAAAAGGATCACTCCCTACCATCTCTGTCATTGGAGTAAGGAAGCTATAGGATAAGCATTTAAAAATTCCAGATGAACTACTCTTTTCTGGTTTTTAAATGTGTATTAATATGCAGATAAAGCTAGCATTATCAAAGGAACAATTCAAATATCCATGAAACATGTGTGAAGCAAAAATCATTGTTCTTACCATAATCAATCACTTAAAATTGTTCTTCTAGTGAAAGATGGAAGTATCCTTGATCCAACTCAAAAAGCATTGGAAATTTATAATCAAAAGGATGAATGTCCTGAGTTGCATGAAGATTCATAGTGAAGAAAATATAGTGAAATTAAAAAAAAATATGTTGATCAAAGTGTTCTTTACTTTCTTTCATCTGAAAAGTCACAGATGTTGGGAAGATACCCTTAAAGTTATTTCTTTATATTTATCATCTGGCTTGTGTTTAATTAAATAAAAATCAGATTATTCTTTTCATTTTGAGCTGTAGTGTTCTCTTTGAGGTCTGTGACCACTTCCTCAGAGTGGCACCCTTCTCTTTGATATTTGCAGTGAAGGAACATGAATGGGAAATTTTGTCTTAAATGATGATTAAAATAGTAAAATTCTACCTGTTAATGAGTCAAGTTCTCTAAGAGTCACTTGAAAAATAAAGTTTGATGCTGTCTTAAACAACCATCAGGAACAAAGTAGGGCAATCAGTACCAGATACATAATTTGTGGAGCCCAGTGCAAAATGAATATGTGGAGGACCCCTTGCTAAAAAGTTAAGAATTTTAACATGGAAACAGCAGAGCAGTAAAGCAGGCTCAGGGTGCTTCTGTGAGGCCCTATGCTTATAAACAGGTTGCATTCCCATGAAGTCGGTCCTGGAGGAAAAATATAAATCTTAACAAAGACTACTTTTTTAACATTTTATTTTTAAGTAATTATAGATTCACAGTAAATTGCAGAGATAGTACAGAGAGGTCCCATGTATTCTTCACTCAATTTTCCCCAAGGATCACACCTTACAGAATTATAGGACACCATCAAGACCAGGAAATTGACATTAATACAAGGTGTGTTCTATGCCATTTCATTACATGTGTAGATTCAAATAACCTTCACTGCAATCAAGATACAGAACTATTCCACCATCACAAAGATCTCTCTTGTGCTCTGCCTTATAGTCACACCTTCCTCCCTGCTCAACACCATTCCTAACCCTTGGAAACCACTAATTTGCTCTCCATTTCCATAATTTTATCATTTAAAAATGTTATATAAATGGAATCATATAGTATGTGATATTTTGAAATTTGCTTTTTTCGCTCACCACAATCCCCGGGTCATTCGTCCAAATGGTTGCATATATCAATATTTTGTTCATTTTTATTGCTGAGTAATATTCCATGGTATGGCTGTACCAAGTTTGTTTAACTGTTCATTCATTGGAGAACATCTGAATTTTTTTCCCAGTTTTGAGCTATAACAAATAAAGCATGTATAAACAGGTTTATGTGTGGACATAAGTTATTATTTCTCTAGGATAAATTCCCAAGTATAAGATATCTGTCTCATATGTTAAGTACATATTTAGTTGTATAAGAAACTACCAAACATTTCTTCAGAATGGCTACAACATTTTGTATTCTCACCAGCCATATATGAGAGATCTAATTTCTCCACATGCAAGCCAGTGTTTGGACAGAGGCCAATTTTGAGGGGAGATGAAAGAACGGGAAATTTTGGATTTGGCAAATTGACTGAGTTGATTAAATATGGTATCCAGAATGTTGAAATCTAAAGAATTAATCAAGAAAGGACAAGAAGAAGGAGTTATGTAAGGCAGAAAAGGAGAGTCAGGACAGGTCTCAAACTCATCTCCCCAAAAATTGTTGTATAATTTTAGCTGAACTTTATAAGTCTATTTATTCATGCTATGGATTAAACAGGAAAAAGTGAAAGGCACAATGTATCACATGGCTCCTGCACCATGAAATATTTTTTTTATTATCTTTTTGCGTGGGATATTTTTCCTGTGGGGGGGAAAAACTATTGTTTATCCTCATGGTTAATGATAATTTTCACTTATTTGAGTTATTTGGTCTAAAAATCTGGCAATTAACATTCTATTATCCACCTAGTCACCAAATCTTATCAGTTCTACCTCCAGTTCTTACCTATGCCTAGGTAATCATGGATCAGTTATTATTGCCACAACCTCCCAATTCTTCTGGGCACCAGACCCTGAAGACTATTTATTCTACTCACAATTTTACCAAAGTTAGCTTTTAATGGGTAAGGCAGTTTTTGTAATTTCTGTGTTCTAAGATATTTACTGGCTCCTGAATGCAAAATCTGAACTCTATAACATTGAGTTTAAAATGTAAACTTGACACTAATTTCCTTTTAATTCTCAGTCCCCATTTTCTCCTCCTAATATGACTTTTTAAAACAATTAGTTGTAGATGACCAAACATAGTCTACAAGCTCATGCCTTAGTTCTTCTTTCCTCCTTTCTCTTCCACTAAGATCTTACTTTTCCTTTAAGGCATTCTTCAATTGTATGCTCTTTGTTGAAAGCTCCAGGCAGAATTAATAACCGGTTTCTCAGGTATTTGATGATATTTCATTTATGGTACTTACTAACCACATAATTATAAAACCACTAGTAATGTATATATGCATTTCATTCCTGCAATAGATTATAAGTTCCTTGAGAGCACAGACGGTGCCTTATTAATTTCCGTATCATTCACAATAACCCCACTACTAGATAAATACGTGCAGCACTAGTTTAGTAAATGGAGAATGAACTGAATTACAGAAGAGAGTGGGAAAAGATTGTTGGGGATAACTTCCAAGATTACTAAAAGAAACATAAAATTGAATTGTAAGGCCAATAAAAGCCAATGAAATATAATATTTCTCATACTTGAATAAAGAAGAATGAAAAAGTAGAGAACACCAATGTGTGAAAATGGTTCCAAATAAACTAAGTAGATAATTCACTCTCTGCTTCCTTTTACACGGTTGGATAGAATCCCAGATTTATTATTGTACAAATTAAAAAATTAAGAAAAAATTTTAAATTGATATGATATATCAAGGAGAAAAATCTCCAGGTATTAAATTGTTTTTAGGAGTTGCTGAATTTTCTGTTTATCAAATGTTTCTTTTGAAACTTTGAATTATCCATGTATTTAAATAGTTCCCAGATTTTCTATTTTTTTTAACATCTTTATTGGAGTATAAGTGCTTTAAAATGTTGTGTTAGTTTCTGCTGTATAACAAAGTGAATCAGCTATACATATACATATATCCCCATATCATCTCCCTCTTGCATCTCCCTCCCAACCTCCTTATCCCACCCCTCTAAGTGGTCGCAAAGCACCTAGCTGATCTCCCTGTGCTATGCAGCTGCTTCCCACTAGCTATTTACATTTGGTAGTGTATATATGTCAATGTTACTCTCTCACTTCTTCTCAGCTTACCCATCCCCCTCCCTGTGTCCTCAAATCCATTCTCTACATCTGTGTCTTTATTCCTGTCTTGCCCCTAGGTTCATCAGAAGCACTTTTTATTTTAGAGTCCATATATATGTGTTAGCATATGGTACTTGTTTTTCTCTTTCTGACTTACTTCACTCTGTATGACAGACTCTAGGTCCATCCACCTCACTACAAATAACTCAATTTCGTTTCTATTTATGGCTGTGTAATATGCCATTGTAAACATGTCCCACATCTTTTTTATCCATTCATCTGTCAGTGGACACTTAGGTTGCTTTCATGTCCTGGCTTTTGGAAATAGTGCTGCAATGAATATTGGGGTACATGTCTCTTTTTGAATTCTGGTTTCTCAGGGTATATGCCCAGCAGTGGGATTCCTGGGTCATATTGTAGTTCTATTTTTAGTTTTATAAGGAACCTCCATAATTTTCTCCATAGTGGCTGTATCAATTTACATTCCCACCAACAGTGCAAGAGGGTTCCCTTTTCTCCACACCCTCTCCATCATTTATTGTTTGTAGATTTTTTGATGATGGCCATTCTGACTGGTGTGAGGTGATATCTCACTGTAGTTTTGATTTGCATTTCTTTAATGATTAGTGATATTGAGCATCTTTTCATGTGTTTGATGGCAATTTGTATATCTATTTAGGTCTTCTGGACATTCTTGGATTGGGTTGTTTTTTTTTTTGATATTGAGCTGCATGAGCTCCTTGTATATTTTGGAGATTAATACTTTGTCAGTTGCTTCATTTGCAAATATTTTCTCCCATTCTGAGGGTTGTCTTTTCATCTTCTTTATGGATTCCTTTGCTGTGCAAAAGCTTTTAAGTTTCATTAGGTCCCATTTGTTTATTTTTCTTTTTATTTGCATTTCTCTAGGAGGTGGGTCAAAAAGGATCTCGCTGTGATTTATGTCTAGGAGGTGGGTCAAAAAGGATCTTGCTGTGATTTATGTCACAGAGTGTTCTGCCTATGTTTTCCTCTAAGAGGTTTATAGTGTCTGGACTTACATTTAGGTCTTTAATCCATTTTGAATTTATTTTTGTGTATGATGTTAGGGTGTGTTCTAATTACATTCTTTTACAGGTAGCTGTCCAATTTTCCCAGCGCTACTTATTGAAGAGGCTGTCCTTTCTTCACTGTATACTCTTGCCTCCTTTATCAATGAAAAGTGACCATATGTGCAAGGGTTTATCTCTGGGCTTTCTATCTTGTTCCATTGATATATATTTTTGTTTTTGTGCCAGTACCATACTGTCTTGATAACTGTAACTTTGTACTATAGTTTGAAGCCCGGGACCCTGATTCCTCCAACTCTGTTTTTCTTTCTCAAGATTGTTTTGCCTATTTGGGGTCTTTTGTATTTCCATACAAATTATGCAATATTTTGTTCTAGTTCCGTGAAACACGCCATTGGTAGTTTGATAGGGATTGCATTGAATCTGTAGATTGCTTTAGTAGTATACTCATTTTCACAATGTTGATTCTTCCAATCTAAGAGCATGGTATATCTCTCCATTTGTTTGTATCATCTTTAATTACTTTCATCAGTGTCTTATAGTTTTCTGCATACAGGTCTTTTGTCACCTTAGGTAGGTTTATTCCTAGGTATTTTATTATTTTTGATGCAATGGAAAATGGGAGTTTTCCTTAAATTCTCTTTCAGATTTTTCATCATTAGTGTATAAGAATGCAAGAGATTTCTGTGCATTAATTTTGTATCCTGTGACACTACCAAATTCATTGATTAGCTCTTGTAGTTTTCTGGTAGCATCTTTAGGATTCTCTATGTAGAGTATCATGCCATCTACAAACAGTGACAGTTTTACTTCTTTTCTCATTTGGATTAATTTTATTTCTTTTTCTTCTCTGAATGCTGCGGCTAAAACTTCCACCACTATGTTGAATAATAGTGGTGAAAGTGGGCAACCTTGTCTTTTTCCTGATCTTAGAAGAAATTGTTTCAGTTTTTCATCATTGAGAACGATGTTAGCTGTGGTTTTGCCATATATTGCCTTTATTATGTTGAGGTAGCTTCCCTCTATGCCTACTTTCTGAAGAGTTTTTATCATAAATGGGGGTGGAATTTTGTCAAAAGCTTTTTCTGCATCTATTGAGATGATCATATGATTTTTATCCTTCATTTTGTTAATATGGTGTATCACATTGATTGTTTTGCATATATTGAAGAAATCTTGCATTCCTGGGAAATACCCCACTTGATCATGTGTATGATCCTTTTAATGTGTTGTTGGATTCTGTTTGCTAGTATTTTGTTGAGGATTTTTGCATCTATGTTCATCAGTGATATTGGTTTGTAGTTTTCTTTCTTTGCTACATCATTGTCTGGTTTTGGTGTCAGGGTGAGGGTTGCCTCATAGAATGAGTTTGGGAGTATTCCTCCCTCTCCTATATTTTGGAAGAGTTTGAGAAGGATAGGTGTTAGCTCTTCTCCAAATGTTTGATAGAATTCGCTTGTGAAGCCATCTTGTCCTGGGCTTTTGTTTGTTGGGAGGTTTTTAACCACAATCCCAATTTCAGTGCTTGTGGTTGGTCTGTTTATATTTTCTATTTCTTCCTCGTCCAGGCTCAGAAGGTTGGGGTTTTCTAAGAATTTGTCCATTTTTTCCAGGTTGTCCATTTTATGAGCATAGAGTTGCTTGTAGTAATCTCTCATGATCCTTTGTCTTTCTGCAGTGTTAGTTGTTACTTCTCCTTTTTCATTTCTAATTCTGTTGATTTGAGTCTTCTCCCCTTTGTTCTTGATGAGTCTGGCTAATGGTGTATTCTGTTGTTTTTGGATGTAATATCCTATAAATATCAATTAAGTCGGTCTTGTTTCATGTGTCATTTATAGCTTGTGTTTCCTTATTTATTTTCATTTTGGATGATCTGTCCATTGGTGAAAGTGGGGTGTTAAAGTCCCCTATTATGATTGTGTTACTGTTGATTTCCCCTTTTCTGGCTGTTAGCACTTGCCTTATGTATTGAGGTACTCCTATTTTGGGGGCATAAATATTTACAATTATTATATCTTCTTCTTGGATTGATCCCTTGATCATTATGTAGTGGCCTTTTTTGTCTCTTGTAATAGTCTTTATTTTAAAATCTATTTTGTCTGATATGAGAATTGCTGCTCCAGCTTTCTTTTGATTTCCATTTGCGTGGAATATCTTTTTCCATCCCCTCACTTTCAGTCTGTACATGTCCCTAGGTCTGAAGTGTGTCTCTTGTAGACAGCATATATATGGGTCTTGTTTTTGTATCCATTCAGTCAGTCTATGTCTTTTGGTTGGAGCATTTAATCCATTTACATTTATGGTAATTATCTATATGTATGTTCCTGTTACCATTTTCTTAATTGTTTTTGCTTTGTTTTTGTAGGTCTTTTCCTTCTCTTGTGTTTCCTGACTAGAGAATTTCCTTTAGCATTTGTTGTAAAGCTGGTTTGGTGGTGCTGAATTCTCTTAAATTTTGCTTGTCTGTAAAGATTTTAATTTCACCATTGAATCTGAATGAGATCCTTGATTGATAGAGCAATCTTGGTTATAGGTTTTTCCCTTTCATCACTTTAAATATGTCCTGCCACTCCCTTCTGGCTTGCAGAGTTTCTGCTGAAAGATCAGCTGTTAACGTTATGGGCATTCCCTTGTATGTTATTTGTTGCTTTTTCCTTGCTGCTTTTAATATTTTTTTCTTTATATTTAATTTTTAGTAGTTTGATTAATATGTGTCTCAGCATGCTTCTCTTTGGGTTTATCCTGTATGGTACTCTCTACGCTTCCTGTACCTGATTGACTATTTCCTTTCCCATGTTAAGGAAGTTTTCAACCATAATCTCTTCAAATATTTTCTCATACCTTTTATTTTTCTCTTCTTCTTGTGGGACCCCTATAATTTGAATGTTGGTGCATTTAATGTTATTCCAGAGGTCTCTGAGACTGTCCTCCATTCTTTATATTCTTTTTCTTTATTCTGCTCCCTGGCAATTATTTCCACCATTTTATCTTGCAGCTCACTTTTCCGTTCTTCTTTCTCAGTTATTCTGCTATTGATTCCTTCTAGAGTATTTTTAATTTCAGTAATTGTGTTGCTCATCACTGTTTTTTTGCTCTTTAGTTCTTCTAGATCCTTGTTAAATTTTCTTGTTTTTTCTCCATTCTGTTTCCGAGATTCTGTATCATCTTTACTATCATTCTTCTGAATCCTTTTTCAGGTAAGTTGCCTATTTCATCTTCATTTATTTGGTCTTGTAGGTTTTTTCCTTGCTCTTTCATCTGTAACATATTTATTTGTCGTTTCATTTTTTTTTTTGATGGGTAAGGCTGTATTCCTGTCTTTCTTACTCGTTTTTTGGCTTGAGGTGTCCAGCACTGGAGTTTGCAGGCAGTTGGATAGAGCCAGGTCTTGGTGCTGAGATAAGGACCTCCAGTAGGCCTCACTCCGATGAATATTCCCTGGGGTCTGTGGTTATCTGTTAGTCCAGCGGTTTCAGACTCAGAGCTCCCACCACAGGAGCTCGGGCCCAACCTCTGGCCTGGGAACCAAGATACCCCAAGCTTCATGGAGCAGTTAAAAAAAAAAAGAAAGAAAAAAAGGAGCAGTACAATATCAAATAATAAAACACAAAATAAAATTAGAAGGATAAAAAATATATTAGGAAAAATAAAACAATAATTGAAACAACTGCAGCAAGGTAAAATAAAACCACAAGAGAAAAAAGAAAAAAAAAGGGGGGGGGGGGTGGGGCCTGGGAGAAGCCAAAGGAAAAAAGCAATATCAAATTATAAAGAATAAAATAAAATTAGAAAAATGAAAGATTTAGTAGGAAAAATAAAAATATAAAAGAATCAACAACAATGAATCAACAAGGTAAAACAGAACCCCAATCTAAAAGAGGAAAAAATAAAAAATAAAAAAAATCCTTGGCTATGATGGTGGAGTTTAGGTGGGCATGGAACTTAGGAAGGGGCAGGGTTTAGGGTGGGGTGGGACTTGGGCGAGTGGGGTGGTTATGTTTGAGCATGGAGGTGGGACTAGGCTTAGGACCCACATAGCCAGAAATGGCCTTGGGGGCGTGGCCTAGACAGGGCAACTTTAAAGCTTGGGGCAGGCCTCTGCTTAGGACCTGCGCAGAAGGGGAGAGGCAGCACATCGAAAGGTGGGCCTCTGGAGTGTGGAGTTCCGGAGTTTGGAGGTAAGGCCCTGAGTGAGGGTCTGTGGGTGGGATTTAGGCCCAGCTCGTTGGAGGGGGTCTCTGAGTGTAGAGGTCGGGTCCTGGGTGGGGGTGTAGGGGTGGGGCTTCGGTTCTGCGTGGCAGAAAGGAGGCTCCGAGGGCAGAGAATTAGTCCCAGGAGCCCAACAGGCTTCCCAGTGCCTAAGTGAACAGGGAAAGCACTGGCTGCATTCTCTTCCATTCCTTTGGGCCCCTCCCCCACCATCTTCCCCAGGGTCTCCCCCATGGCTGCTGGACCCCTAACTGTGGGTGGGTCCCACTGGGTGTAAGAACTCCTTCCCTCCCCCAGCCACCCTGTGGGTGCCAGTCCCGGATGTTTGGCCTTTACTTTTGCTCCCCCTTCCCTCCCTCCCACTCCCTCAGGACCTGTGCAGCTGGAGGGGGTCTAGGTGGGCAGAGGATCAGGCCTGGGATCTCAGCAGGTTCTGTGGGCCCATATGGGCAGGGGAAACCTGGCCAGGCTACCTTTTGATCCTCTGCCTTCCCAATGGTTCCCCAATTTCCGCCTTTGGGCATGGGATCCCTTCCCCTCCCCCAGTTGTCCCTCAGGGGTGCCAGTCCCGTCTCACCTCCACTTCTCCTCCCCCTTATCTCCCCCTATGCCCCACGTCTTACCCAGTCACTGGGGGTTCTTCCTGTCCCCTTAGGTGTCCGTGGTCCCCCACTGGTGCCTGGTAGGTGCCCTAGTTGTGCAAAAACGCTAATTCTGCATCTTCTGCATATGCCATCTTGACTCTGCCCCTCCCAGATTTTCTTAAATTAATTCATCAGTTAATGCATTTATTCAGCACAATTCAATTGAGCATATTAAATATACCGAAACCTGCAAGGTCTATGGATACAAAGGTAAATAAAACACCTTTCTCAAGAGTTTTAAAATGAGACTTGGGTGATAGTTACTTGGAAACATGTACAAATCACTATGAAATTGAACAATGTACACTGGTGTTTTGACACAGGAACCTCTAAAATAGTTTCATGGAAAGGATGACATTCAAATTGGGCCTTAAAGAATACAGTGTTTCTGGGGACAAATGAAAACATTATATGCAGAAGGAAGAGCACAAGAAGGTACATACTAGGCTTTGACTTAAAGAAGTAGCTAGAAAGGTAGGATTATTGTTGTAAATATGCAGCCTCGTATTTTACATTTTCTTTATATTTGGGGAGTTAAAATGATTTATTTGTATTTTATTAAAAGCTTAGTTATTTTTGCAAGTTCTTTTTATTTTTTATCATTGATTACAGTTCTTAATTACTGTGTCTGTTTATTTATTTACTTATTCATTTTAGTTCAACAACTCAGTGAAAAATGGTAAAGATTAAGGTATAGATGCTTACTGAGATAATTTTATGTGGGAAAAATTTAATATAACCTAAGTTTAGAAATAGGGACAATGATGGAAATTTCTCATTAAGCTGATTCTCTATCTTTGCAATTTTTACCTTGATTACCCTGGCACATCATTAAGGTACATTTTATGAGGTTACAAGTCAACATTCCTGAATCCTTAAATCGCTGAAAAATAATCTCAAGGAAGAATTTAAGCTCTTAGGACATATAGAATTAGCAATTGGGGGCAAAATTATTTAGTATCTATAAAATACCATTTTTCCATGCTATAGATAGAATGTTTGTGTCCCACGAAAATTCATATTTTGAAAACCTAATTCTCAGTGTAATGGTAATTTGAAGTGGGACCTTTAGGGAATAATTAGTTCCTGAGAGTGGAGCCTTCATGAATGAGATTAATGCCCTTATAAAAAAGGCCAGAGAGAGAGAGAGAGAGAGACAGCAGAGCTCTCCTGCCCCCTCTACCAGCTGAGGTTACAACTAGAAGGTGCTGCCTGTGAACCAGAATCTGAGCCCTCAGCAGACATTGAATCTACCACCTTGATACTGAATTTCCCAGCGTCCAAAACTGTGAGAAATAAATGTTTGTTTTTTATAAGCCACTCAGTCTATGGTATTTTGTTATAGTAGCCTGAACAGACTGAGACAATACACAATGACAAGTCAGTTTGGGGCAGCTCTGTCTACTATTTGCTAAAACTAGGCCTCTCTTTCAGATGTTATTTCTTTAATTCTTCAAAAGTAGAGACTTGAAAGGACAGGAGCTAAAAATTCACAAATGATGGAATGAAAATGGACTATACATAAAAAGCCAATGTCTAAAGAAACATATGTTAAAAAATACATGAATTTTCAATTACCAGATTATCATGTTTTGTTCATAATAATAATAATGAAAGTTGGTAGATGTAAGGAAACAAAAAGATTCTGTGATATAGTTTTGTAAAGAATATATTGGTATACTCTTGTTGGAAGGAAATTTAGCAAAATCCTTGAAGATATACCTTTCTTCTTTTATAAACTGTTCAATTTTAAGAATATATTCTAAAAAAGTAATGAGAAAAGTGTTTATAAGCAAGTGCACAAAGATATTTACTTCAGTATTTTTTATATCATAGAAACAAGACAATTTAAATGTTCAATAACCAGAGATGAGTTAAATTAACACACTTAGAGACAGTGTTCAACCTTTAGAATTATTTTTTAAGATGCTTAATGCCCTTCCCCCCAAAAAAACAACAACCTGGTAACGTTATAATATCACATGAAAAATAAACAGGAAAAACAACTTTAACTATGGTATCGTCAAATGACCTAAAGATTACTTGTTAGATTTATCCATGTCTAATTCTTCTTTATTAATTCTCTGAGTTTTTTTAGATATTTTACAATTGATATGCATTGACTTAGTAAACAGTAAAGATGCTATTCATATTTAGAAAAGAAATGAATATATTGGTATTGATGGTGTGTTTTTACCTAACTATAGGCTTGGGGAAAATCTATATGGTGCTGGGGAATCTTGATATAGTGTCTTATGTGATTGCTTAATAAAACCTATTGTTCTCTGTCCCCATTTGATATGAATAACTGTAATGGAAGATATTCTCTACACATCTTCTCTTATTGGGTAAGTACACACATGCACCTGAAGTTTGGCAATGTATTTTAAAAACTTATATGTGTATTTTGAATTCTGCTTGTTTTTCCTCCTTTTATCAGGTTATGAAAATGAAAGGAAAGCCATTAATTGGCAGCTTCACCGTAAGAAAAAAACCTTAACAGCTAAATACTTGTTTAAAACATTCCTTTCATTATTTCCATTGTTATTGTCATCAAGATAATTTTAAAAAGCCCCTTTGGCTTGAAGTCTCCAAAACTGACTTCATTCTTTACTTCTCTATACGTATGTAGTTGTATCCTTAGAACTTCTCTGATTTAAATCAAACTATAGAAACAAGATAAGAATATTGGCCCAAAATATTAGAAAGGACAAATTTTCCTATTTGGTTTGAAATTCCCCAGATTCTTTTGGAGCAATTATTGTACTTTTCTCTTGGTATCCAATGGCTTAAAGATCAACTATGTTAGAGATCCCTAATGAGAGCATGAAAAAATATATATAATAGCAAAATCTTAGAAAATATTCTTAGATTTGATCTCACTAAAAATGTTTTTGCTACATATAAGAAAAAAATATGGGGGAGGAATCAAGATGGTGGAGTAGGAGGACATGGCATTCACCTCTCAACACAAATGCATCAAGAATACATCTACAAATGGGACAATCCTCACAGAGCACCTGCTGAAGACTAGCAGAGGACATTGGACACCTAAAAGTACAAGCAAGATCCCTGTGTAACTGGGAAGGACAAAAGAGAAAAGGAAAAAACGAAAAAAGGAAGTGGGATGGGACCTGCAACCCTGAGGGGGAACTGAAGGAGTGGAGAGGTTTTTCACCCAGGGAAGCTCCCTCACTGGAGAGGAGATAAGTTGAGACAGAAGGGGAGCTTTGGGGGCCCAGAGGAGAGTACAGCACGTGGTCTGTGGTGTGTGGGGCAGAGTGAGACCTACACAGATGGTCTGTGCCACAGCCCTGTGTGCCCCAGCCTGAGATAGGTGTCTGCTTGTGTGGACGGGGGGGTGGGTGCTGGAACATGGGGTTTGGAGAGCAGACCCAGGGAGACGACTGCTGTTGGCTGCATGGAGACACCCTGAGGGGATGGGAGTGGGGAGCTCAGAAACTGGGAACACTCATGGAGGAAGCCCGGACCACTATAGAAGCAAAGCGCTATTGTTGAGTGACATGTGAAGGGCAGGGTTGCCATTACAGCCTCTCCCCACTTGAAGTTCCCTGTCACTGCAGGCACTAGAAGTGGCTCCCACCTATGTGGGCCCATGCACCCGCGGCCTCTGCCTCCACCCCCTCCCACCTGGGTGGGCAAGCATGCCCCAGTCAGTTGCCACCTCTGCCTCCTCCTCCCAGTGCGGGCTCCTGCACCCGCATTAGCCACCTCCACCCCCTCTCACCTGGGTGGGGAGCAGATGCCTGCAGGTGGCCCATACGTAGAGGTGGGGCTGAAGGCAAAGCTGAGCCCCAGGGGCTGTGTGACTAAAGAAGAAGAGCTGAAATCTCTTCTTGCAGCTGTGTGAACCACAGATTAAACCCCTGCAACTGGCTTGGTAAAATCAGTGCCTGCAGAAATTCAGAACAGACAAGGAGTGTTCCCACAGCTGAGACAGGTCTAGCTTTAGCAGCTGTGGACTTTGTGGGCAAGTACAAGCAGGGGTTGGGCCAGGTCAGAGTCTGAGCTGCCCCCATAGTATCGACAGTGGGTCCAGATCCACAGTTACTTCAATCCTGGGACCTGACTTCAGTGGATCTATGCTAGTGGCCTGGTGAAAACAATGCTGGACAGACACCAGGGCCAATTGCCAGCATACTCAGGTTAAGGTGAGGCTGAGAGCAGTGTCAACAACAGTGTAACTTGTGAACTCACAAAACAGGTAAAAGGTGACACAACAGAGCTTTCTCACAGGCGAACAGCTCCAGAGGAAGAACACTCAGAGACTTTTCTCCTGGTGGGAGTGCTCCAGTCCTGCCTACCTAGCACAACAAATCAAAAACACAGCTAAGAAACAGATCTGGGGACCTCTACTCCAACAACTAAGGAGCAGACCACACACCTGACAAGGCAGTGACAACCACAGAGAAAAGGGGAGGCCCTGCTCAATATCGAGGGCAGGCTCTGGTCAACACAACACCAGTAAAAACCCCTATCAAAGAGATAACAGTCAGCATACCCTGAAGAAAGAGGTGGCAGACATCCATACTAAAAAACATTAAACCCTGCAGGCTACACAAAGATGTCCCCACATAAAAATAGCCCTCCAAGACAGTCTGAGGGTCTGGCATTAAGAGGAAGAACTCCTAGAGCATGTTAGCCTTGAAGGCCAGCAGGGCTTGAGTGCAGGTGCTCCACAGGACTGAGGGAAACAGATAATCCACTCTTGGAGGATGCAAACAAGGTCTCACATGCACTGGGACCAAGCACAAAGCAGTACCTCATTAGGAACAAGGGCTAGACCTAACTAGGGGTCTTGGAGGGTCTCCTGGGGAGGCAGGGGTTGGCTGTAGCTCACTGTGGGGGCAAGGACACTGGTAGCAGAGAACCCAGGGAATATTAATCAGTATGAGCTCCACGGAGGTCCCCATTTTGGCACCAAGACTGGTCCCATCCAATGGCCTGCAGTCTCCAGTGCTGGAACACTTCTGGCCAAACAATGAGCAAGACAGGAAAACAGCCCCACCCATTAGCAGGCAGGCTGCCTAAAGTCCTACTAAGCTCACAGCCACCTCAAAACACACTTGACATGGCCCTACCCACCAGAGAGATAAGACCCAGCTCCAAACCACCAGAGGACAGACACCAGTCCCTCCCACCAGGAAGCCTGCACAAGCCACTGGAGCAACCTCACCCACCAAGGAGCAAACACAAGAAATAAGAGGAACTATGATCCTGCAGCCTGCAGAAAGGAGACCACAAACACAGTAAGTTAGACAAAATGAGACTACAGAGAAATATGTTGCAGACAAAGGAGCAAGATAAAACCCCAGAAGAACAACTAAATGAAGTGGAGATAGGCAATTGCCTAAAAAATAATTCAGAGTAATGATAGTAAAGGAGATACAACATCTCAGAAAAAGAATGGAGTCACACACCGAGAAGATACAAGAAATGTTTAATAAAGAGATAGAAGATGTAAATAAAAAAACAGAGATGAACAACACAATAACAGAAATAAAAAATACACTAGAAGGAATAAATAGAATAATTGAGGCAGAAGAATGAATAAGTGAGCTGGAAGACAGAGTGGTGGAAATCACTGCCACAGAACAGAATAAAGAAAAAAGAATGAAAAGAAATGAGGACAGTCACAGAGACCTCTGGGACAACATTAAATTCACCAAAATTCACATTATAAGTATCCCAGAAGGACCAGAGAGAGAGAAAGGACCTGAGAAAATATGTGAAGAGATTATAGCCGAAAACTTCCCTAACATGGGAAAGAAATAGTCACCCAAGTCCAGCAAGCTCAGAGAGTCCTAAGCAGGATAAACCCAAGGAGGAACACGTTGAGACACATAGTAATCAAACTAACAAAAATTAAAGACAAAAAAAATATTAAAAGCAACAAGGGAAAAGCAACAAATAATATACAAGGGAAGTACCATAAGGCTATCAGATGATATCTCAGCAGAAACTCTGCAGGCAAGAAGGGAGTGGCATGGTATGTTTAAGGTGATGAAAGAGAAGAACCTACAAACAAGAATACTCTACCCAGCAAGGCTCTCATTCAGATTTGACAGACAAATCAAAAGCTTTATAGACAAGAAAAGCTAAGAGAATTCAGCAGCACCAAACCAGCTTTACAAAAAATGCTAAAGGAACTTCTATAGGTGGGGGAAAAGAAAGAGGCCACAACTAGAAACAAGAAAATCACAAAGGAGAAAGCTCACTGGCAAAGGCAAACATAGAGTAAAAGTAAGAAATCATCCATACGCAAATATTATATAAAAACAAGCACCGTGAGAAGAGGAGAGTACAACTCAGGAAATAGGAATTGCATTTGAAATTAAGAGACCAGCAACTTAAAACAATCTTGTATATATATAGACTGCTATATCAAAACCTCATGGGAAGTGCAAAACAAAAAAAAAATACAATAGATACACACACAAAAAAGAAAAAGCAACCCAAACACAACACTAAAAATGGTCATCAAACCACAAGGGAAGAGAGAAAAGAGGAAGAGAAGAAAAAGACCTACAAAAACAAACCCAAAACATTTAAGAAAATGGCAATAGGAACATGCATATTGATAATTACCTTAAATGTAAATGGATTAAATGTGCCAACAAAAAGACAAAGACTGGCTGACTGGATACAAAAACAAGACCCATATATATGCTATCTAAAAGAGACCCACTTCGGACCAAGGGAAACATACAGACTGAAAGTGAGGGGATGGAAAAAGATATTTCATGCACATGGAAAACAAAAGAAAGCTGGAGTAGCAATACATATATCAGACAAAATAGATTTTAAAATAAAGACTGTTACAAGAAACAAGGAAGGACACTACAAAATGATCAAGCGATCAAACCAAGAAGAATATTTAACAATTGTAAATATGTATGCACCCAAGATAGGAGCCCCCACTATATAAGGCACATGCTAACAGCCGTAAAAGTGGACTTTGACAGTAACAAAGTAACAGTGGAGCAATGTACCACCCCACTAACACCAATGGACAAATCATCCAAACAGAAAATTCATAAACAGAAGCCTTAAGTGACATATTAGACCAAATAGACTTAATTGGTGTTTATAGGACATTCCATCTGAAATCAACAGAATACCCTTTCTTCTTAAGTGCACATAGAACATTCTCCAGAATAGATCACATCTTGGGCCACAAATCAAGCTTTGGTGAATTTGAGAAAAGTGAAATCATTTCAAGCATCTTTTCTGACCATGATACTATGAGATTAGAAATCAATTACAGGAAAAAAAAGACTGGAAAAGACACAAACAATATGTTACTAAACAACTAATGGATCACTGAGGAAATAAAAGAGGAAATCAAAAAAATACCTAGAGACAAATGACAATGAAAATACAATGATGCAAAACCTATGGGATGCAGAAAAGCAGTTCTAAGAGGGAAATTTATAGCAATACAACCTTACCTCAGGGAACAAGAAAAATCTCAGATAAACAACCTAACCTTACACCTAAAGCAACTAGAGAAAGAAGAACAAACAAAACCCAAAGTTAGTAGAAAGAAAGAAATCATAAAGATTAGAGCAGAAATAAATGAAATAGAGACAAAGAAAAAATAGCAAAGATCAGTAAACTAAAAGCTGGTTCTTTGAGAAGATAAACAAAATTGATAAAACTTTAGCCAGACTCATCAAGAAAAAGAGGGAGAGTACTCAAATGAATAAAATTAGAAATCAAAAAGGAGGAGTTACAACAGACACTGCAGAAATAAAGAATCATAAGAGACTACTACAAGCAACTCTATGCCAATAAAATGGACAACCTGGAATAAATGAACAAATTCTTAGAAAAGTATAACTTTCCAAGACTGAACCAGGAAGAAATAGAAAACATAAACAGACTAATCACAAGTAATGAAATTGAAACTGTGACAGCAACTAACACAACATTATAAAGCAATTATACTCCAATAAAGATGTTAAAAAAAAATCTTCCAACAAACAAAAGTCCAGGACCAGAAGGCTTCACAGGCAGATTCTATCAAACATTTAGGGAAGAGTTAACACCTATCTTACTGAAACTCTTCCAAAAAATTGAAGAACAAGGAACACTCCCACACTCTTTCTATGAGGCCACCATCACCCTGAAAAAAAAAGCCAGACAAAGTTATCACAAAAAAGAAAATTACAGGCCAATATCACTGATAAACATAGATTCAAAAATCCTCAGCAAAATACTAGCAAACTGAATCCATCAACACATTAAAAGGACCATACATCATGATCAAGTGAGATTTATCCCATAGATGCAAGTATTCTTCAATATATGCAAATCAATCAATGCAATACCTCACATTAACAAACTGAAGTATAAAAACCAAATTATCATCTCAATAGATGCAGAAAAAGCTTTTGACAAAATTCAACACCCATTTATAACAAAAACTCTCCAGAAAGTGAGCATAGAGGGAACCTACAATGACATAATAAAGGTCATATATGACAAACCCACAGCAAACATCATTCTCAATGGTGAAAAACTGAAAGCATTTCCTCTAAATTCAGGAACAAAACAAAGATGTCCACTCTCCCTGCTTTTATTTAACATAGTTTTGGAAGTTCTAGCCACGTGAATCAGAGAAGAAAAAGAAATAAAAGGAGTCCAAATTGGAAAAGAAGTAAAACTGTCAGTGTTTGCAGATGACATGATACTACGCATAGAAAATCCTAAAGATGTTACCAGAAAATTACTAGAGCTCATCAATGAATTTGGTAATATTGCAGGATACAATATTGATACACAGAAATCTCTTGTATTTCTATACACTAACAATGAAACACCAGAAATAGAAATTAAGGAAACAATCAAATTTACCATCACATCAAAAAGAATAAAATACCTAGGAATAAACCTACCAAAGGAGGCAAAAGACCTATACTCAGAAAACTATTAAGATAAGGATGAAAGAAATCAAAGATGAAACAAACAGATGGAGAGTTATACCTCGTTCTTGTGTTGGAAGAATCAGTATTGTCAAAATGACTATACTACCCAAATTAATCTACAGATTCAGTGCAATGCCTATCAACTTACAAATACCATTTTTCACAGAATTATAACAAAAAAATTTACAATTTGTATGGAAAAAAGATCCCAAATAGCCAAAGCAATCTTGAGAAAGACAAACAGAGCTGGAAGAATCAGGCTTCCTGACTTCAGACTATACTGCAAAGCTACAGTCATCAAAACTGTATGGTACTGTTACAAAAAACAGAAATATAAATCAATGGAACAGGATAGCAAGTCCAGAGGTAAACCCAGGCACCTACAATCACCTAATTGATGACAAAGGAATATACAATGGAGAAAAGACAGTCTCTTCAACAAGTGGTGCTTGGAAAACTGGACAGCTAGATGTAAAGGAATGTAATTAGAACATTCTCTAACACCATACACAAAAATAAACTCAAAATGGATTAAAGACCTAAATATAAGACAAGATACTATAAAACTCTTAGAGGAAAATGTAGGCAGAACACTCTCTCACATAAATGGCAGCAAGGTCTTTTTGACCCACCTCCTAGAGTAATGAAAATAAAAACAAAAATAAACAAATGGGGCCTAATTAAACTTAAAAGCTTTTTCACAACAAAGAAAAACATACACAAGACAAAAAAACAACCCACAGAATGGGAGAAAATATTTGCAACTGATGCAACCGACAAGGTGTTAATCTCCAAAATATAAAAACAGCTTATGAAGCTCAATATCAAAAACAAAACAAAACAAAACAAAGAACTCAAATCAAATGCTGGGTGGAAGATCTAAATAGACATTTCTCTAAAGGAGACATACAGATGATCAAAACTCACATGAAAAGATGCTCAATCTCACTAATTATTAGAGAAATGCAAATCAAAACTACAATGAGGTATCACCTCATATTGGTCACGATGGCTATCATCAAAATGTCTACAAAATATAAATGCTCTAGAGGGTGTGGAGAAAAGGGAACACTCCTACACAGTTGGTGGGAATGTAAATTGGTGCAGCCACTATGGAGAACAGTATAGATGTTCCCTAAAAAACTAAAAATAGAGCTACCATATCATCCAGAAAAACCACTCCTGGGCATATACTGGGGAAACACATAATTCAAAAAGATACATGCACCCCAATGTTCATTGCAGCACTATTTACAGTAACCAAGACATGGAAACAACCTAAATGTCCATTGACAGATGAATGGATAAAGAAAATGTGGTACATATATACAATGGAATGTTAGTCAGCCATCAAAAAGAATGAAATAATGCCATTTGCAGCAACATGAATGGACCTAGAGATTGTCATACTGAGTGAAGTAAGTCAGACAGAGAAGAGAAATATCATATGATACTGCTTATATGTGGAATCTGAAATAATTATATGAATGAACTTATTTACAAAACAGAAATAGAGTCAGAGATGTAGAAAACAAACTTATGGTTACCAGGGAGGAAAGCAGGGTGGTGGAATAAATTGAGAGATTAAGATTGACATATACACACTACTACACATAAAATAGATAACTAATAAGGACCTACTGTATAGCACAGAGAACTATACTCAATACTCTGTAATGACCTATATGGGAAAAGAATCTAAAAATGAGTAGATATATGTATATGTATACACTTTGCTGTACAGTAGAAACTAATGCAATATTGTAAATCAACTATACTCCAATAAAAATTTTAAAAACCCGTGAAACAAAAGAGAAAGAAAAAAAATGATTATAGGAGGTGTATACAGATTACAAAGAAAGACTCATCATGGATTTTCTGACTTCCAGTCTGGGGGCTCTCTCAGTGATATAGAAATGAAAATCAAAAATCAGTTTAGAGTACTAAAAGAAAATTTAGTTGAAAAACGCACCAAAAGATTTTTCAGACTAGCTGATATCTTCTGGGAAAAACAATGTTAAATGGCATATATTTTTTGTTTGCTTGTTTGTTTTGTTTTTGTTTGTTGATGTATTCCCAGACAGCAAAAATCCAGATGTGTTGTTCTCCATTGTCTGAGAGCCTGTTTTCAGCAGATTATCTCACCTCATAAGTAGTTAAAGAACACTTATTTATAGTGAAGTGAATCAAAACTGTTCCTATCCATTAAAAAAAAAATCATGTTGAATGTTAGGGAAAAAAAGTAAAGATAAATATATAATGTCTAGTAATATGATGGGCAGCCCTGCAATGGCATTAATTTCAGAATATTTAATATGGTCCTTTCCAAATATAATATAAGCAGATAGGTAGACCAGCTATGTATTGCTTCTATTTTAGTGATACAGAACTCTCAAAGTGAGCTTCCAAATGATGTTGGCTCTTTGCCCATTGAGTGTGAAATTGGAAGCAAAGCATATCAAACGCTTCCACGTATTTCCATCCTCCATAGTCCTTGGTCCTGTGAATCAATTATTATTCAAAATTAACATTTTGATATCAAGGCCTTTTAAATAACAACCAATATATTATTATTTTCAACTAATAGGATCTCATTCTTTTTATTACCTTTATTAACATTAGTAGTTGAGCTTTGTGTCCTTGGTAATCCAGAGAAAAAATATTTTTTATAAAATTAGATTAAGGTTCTCCTTCCTCCTCCACCTCCTTCTCCTCCTCCTCCTCCTTCTTCTTCTCCTTCTTCTTCTTCTTCTTCTTCTTCTTCTCCTTCTTCTTCTTCTTCTTCTTCTTCTTCTTCTTCTTCTTCTTCTTCTTCTTCTTCTTCTTCTTCTTCTTCTTCTTCTTCTTCTTCTCCTTCTTCTTCTTCTTCTTCTTCTTCTTCTTCTTCTTCTTCTTCTTCTTCTTCTTCTTCTTCTTCTTCTTCTTCTTCTTCTTCTTTTCTTTTTCAACTTAGTGCTATATCTCTACATTACTTTTCTAAGAAAATCATTGAGTGGTTTAAGGAACACATACATTATACTTTGTGATTGAGTTAGCTCTTTAATTGGCAATATAATAGAAGTTAAAATAACTAAAAATGTAAATTCTCTACTGGATTTCAGTATTAATACTTCAGAGGTGATACCTGTATTTCTCAGGAAGAGAAGAAAATAATTACATATATATGTTAATTATAAACAGAAAGCAGAGCTTGCTCACAAAATTTTAAAAACTAAATCTACAGTGCATATTCTTTAATTTTCACCATGTGAAAGCTTGGTACGTATAGCCTCCAAAAAAGCCTACCTTTGGTTAATGTTCACATCTCACAAAGTCCATAGTTTTGCCATCATGACAAAATTTTGCACAAAACAGACACTAGCAATAGATATTACAAGCTGCTATTTAATTATTGCTTATATTATAATATAGAATAATTGGATTACAAAATATTTTCTTCTAAAACATCCCTTTTTCTGTCTCTGTAGCAAATATACAGAATGAATTTTATTTCTTTAAAAAAATTATCAGGAATTCCTGGCAGTCCAGTGGTTAGGACTTAGCACTTTCACAGCCATGGCCCAGGTTTAATCCTTGGTCAGAGAAAGAAGATCCTTTGGCAAGCTGTGTGGCACAGCAAAAAAAAAAAAAAAAAAAAAAAAAAAAATTCAAAAATTCTCTTAATATCCATATGACATCTTGAAATAAGTAGTGATACTGAAATGTTACCATGCCAGGTTGCCTTAAAGTAAAGCAAACCAAGACAAATAAATAAAACCAGCCAAGTGCATATGGGGAAGTATGGTATTTTCATAACTTTGATTTTGCTGGGGCATCATGCCTAATTTAAGGGATAAACATTGTTGAAGTATTTCTTTCATCTTTGCCATTTGTGGGGAGTGGATGAAGCAGAGATGAAATAAGAGTGTTAGCATATTGATAATCATTGAAGCTGGATGATGGCACATAGAGGTTCATTATGTTCTTCAGTTTACTTTTTATGCATTTAAATATTTCCTTAATAAAAGTTAAAAAATAGAAAACAAAACAAAAACAACATAAAGTGAAAAAAGCCTCAGGGTAGATGGAGGTTTTTGCAATACATGTAGCTGACACAAGACTGGTATGCAGAATATATAAAGAATTGCTACGGGACTTCCCTGGTGGTGCAGTGGTTAAGAATCTGCCTTGCAATGCAGGCAACATGGGTTCGAGCCCTGGTCCAGGAAGATCCCACATGCCGCAGAGCAACTAAGTCTGTGTGCCACAACTACTGAAGCCCATGAGCCTAGAGCCCATGCTCCACAACAAGAGAAACCACCATAATGAGAAGCCTGTGCACTGCAAAGAAGAGTAACCCCCACCCGAGCAATGAAGACCCAATGCAGCCAAAAATAAATAAATAAATATTTTTTTAAAAAAAATAAAAAGAACTGTCACAAATCAACAAGAAAAAACAACACAGTATATGAAAAGCAACTTATTTTCAATCATTCTCAGTTACCAAGGAAATTTAATTTAAGACCACAGTGAAATGTCATTTAAAGTACGTATGATTTGCAAACTACTAAGAAGTCTGATAATGATGATTATTGGAGATAATGGGAATTAAATGTAATCCTTTTAAAAAAAAACACTTGTTAGTATCTTGTTCATTTGAACATGGTCATATTTCCACTCCTTGGTGTATGTCCAAAAGAAACACTAGTTCATGAGTACCAGGAGATGTGGATATAATGTCTATTATAGTGATGTTCATAATAACAAAAGGCTGAAAACAGCACTAATGTCCCACTATCAGAGAAAGCTTAATTAAGGTTTGCTCACACAGTGGAATATTCTACATCAGAATATAATATATTGCTGCATATTTCACTGAAAAAAATCTTGGAAACATAATATTGAATTTAAAAAGATCCAGTCCATTTACAATGTTACAAAATATTTACAGAACTTGTATAAATAATATTTTCTTTTTGAGTGAAAACACAAGATTTAGGATTGTGTTTATCTTTGGCAGGTTTATAGACAATCACTATATTACTAAATGTTACAATTGACATGTAAATTATATGTCATTTTTCACATCAAAAATATATAAAGATACTGTAAAAAAGGAAGAAAAATCATCTAACTCGCTGACCCTATTCTCTAAGTTTCTGAGTAAAAATTTCTACCTGATGTTTCAAATAGAGGGCTCTGCCACAAAATTTAAAGCGCATGCCTTTTAATTTCATTCTTTCTAGGCTCTAAAATATCATGGCTTCCTATATTCTAAGGTGGTGTTCCTAAATTTGAGTTGGTGAGCTGCATAGAATCACATATTGAACCAATATCTCCTGATATTGGAGTCCAGAAATTGCAATTTAGCAAAGCATTCTAGATTACTTTGATGCCAAGTCAGGTTGGGAACAGTGTCCCCACCCACCTAAAAATGTGCTGCCTTTGTTCCTCTCTGAATTTTTAGTATAAATTTTCTCTCCCTTTATAGTGACAGGCCAACGTCAAATGCACCCAAACTCACAAGGCAAATATGTTAAGGCATGATCTTTTTTTTTTATTTATATGAACTTTTTTCCTCTTCATACCCACACCCTCAAGATATGACTTGTTCCTCCTTTCTTATAAAATGTAGATTTGCAATTGAACTGTTTCCCAAGGTTGATATGATGTAACCACTGAAAAATCTAACATTATAACCAACAACTGTGAAGAATAAATGGTACTGTTTTCTCACTATATAACCAGCTTTATAAAAATATAACCCTGAGCCTCATTCCATGTTTTGGTTTGAGTGCTCCCGGTTTGCAAGCTGTCTTTTTGGTGTATGCAAAATAAACTTTTACTAATTATTAAAAAAAATGTGGATTTGCTAAGATATTATTTTTGTTTTCACTTTGTTACACCACAGTCAAGTAAAACCATTAAATGGGCCCATGGGTTTTGAACATTAACTTCATGAAATGGAGTATATGGAAATAGGTTCATCAAACAAAAATATTTTAGCAAACTATATAATTGCATATAATGAATGCAAACAGAAATGATTGATTTTTTGTCAGTTTTATAGAAGTTATTATGCATTTGTCACGGATAAAGTAATGGTCCCTCAGGATGTTTGGGTTTTTCTTGTTTTTTTTTTTTTTTTTTTTGCTTTTGCTTTTGGAAAATGAACATAGGAGCCAGTCAGCTCTTCTACTATAATAAAGCAGAAGTCACAGAACAACCATGGTGACATTTAAAGTAAGTCTTTTAAAATTTTTGCTCAATTTTTCCAAAACCATATGCTTGATCTTTTTGAGGGCTGGAGTAATGTTCTGAAAATGATGAGGAGTAGTGTACAACTGCCTGGGTGCTCTAATTATCTAGTAAAAGGAAGGAACTGGTAACTTATAAAGTTTGCTGATCTCATTAAAAACATCACTTTTTGATTATTTGTAAAGTAGATTTCATTTCGAGAAAAAAATTCCATCTCATCTTCGTCTGTTTCAGACAGAGCAGATGTGGCTCACAACTCTAAGTGCACTTGGACATATTCCATATGACAAATACTCTCCTTGACCAAATTTTAGACAGGCTCCACTGAGCCCTCTTTTTGACTAGTCCTTGTCCATGGTCCCCTTCCTGTCTTTGGGCCTACCTAGCCAAGTTTTAGCAAGAATCTTGCTAAATCATTTTGGCAAGATTCCTCTTACCCTTGATACCTGATCATTCTGGCCTGCCTTCATCAAGAATCCTGTTAAATAAGTTTAACAAGAATCCCTCTACCCTTGATATCTCCTGTTATAAATTTTACATCCACTGATCTCTCCACTCTGCTTCCTGGCTATAAATCTCCAAGCGATCTTTACTATATTCAGAATTGAGCCTGATCTGTCTCCCCATTATGATAATTTTGACACCTATTGAAATAGTCTTGAATAAAGTTGTCCTTACCATTTTAACAAAGTGTCAGAATAATTTTTAACAGGTATTGCAATGACCAATATCAGAAATTGAGTAAGATATTCATAGTTATCTAAAATGCAATTTAATTGACAAATGTACATTTCTTGAAAAATAAGTTATTATGTCTCTTGGGGATATACTGTCATGTAGCTTGAGACACTTTCATGAAACTCTGGAGCTGGAAATATCAGCCTTTGAGGGGGAAGGAAGAGATATACCTGATGTGGGGCTATTAAACCCCAAGTCAAGGCTGAAATACCCTGTGGGTAGAAACTACCCGCTAGTCCACAAAGGTAGGGCTCTCTCCAAGGATCTGTAAGAAAGGCAGTGAGGAAGAAATACAAGAAAGAATGAGAATCTTAGTTCCAAGACTTAAGATCTCAGAGTCCTTATGTTTGCATTTTTAAGAGTGGGTGCTTATACCTTTGCTGAAAATGAACATGTCTGTAGAGCACTCCCCTCTTTTCATGATATCATTCATCAGGCATTAAGTTGACTAATACTTATATACTTGCATGTTGTCTGAGTTCTTTAATAAAATATAAGCTTCATGAGGGTATCACTTAGTTTCCTTAGTTCATCACTATATTTCCCATGCCTAGAACTTTGCTCATCATATGGGAGGCACTCAATAAATATTTATTGAGTTAATATAGTAAATGATCTTAAATGTGTTTAATAAGCAACTATTCTTTTTTTTTTTTTCAAACATCTTTATTGAAGTATAATTGCCTTACAATAGTGTGTTAGCATCTGCTTTATAACAAAGTGAATCTGTTATACATATACAATATGTTCCCATTTCTCTTCCCTCTTGCATCTCCCTCCCTCCCACCCTCCCCATCCCACCCCTCTAGGTGGTCACAAAGCACCGAGCTGATCTCCCTGTGCTATGCGGCTGCTTCCCACTAGCTATCTATTTTACATTTGGTAGTGTATATATGTCCATGACACTCTCTTACCCTGTCACATCTCACCCCACCCCCTCCCCATATCCTCAAGTCCATTCTCTAGTAGGTCTGTGTCTTTATTCCCGTCTTGCCACTAGGTTCTTCATGGCTTTTTTTTTTTTTTTCCCTTAGATTCCATATATATGTGTTAGCATACTGTATTTGTTTTTCTCTTTCTGACTTACTTCACTCTGTATGACAGACTCTAACTCCATCCACCTCATTACAAATACCTCCATTTCATTTCTTTTTATGGCTGAGTAGTATTCCATTGTATATATGTGCCACATCTTCTTTATCCATTCATCTGTCGATGGACATTTAGGTTGCTTCCATGTCCTGGCTATTGTAAATAGAGCTGCAATGAACATTTTGGTACATGACTCTTTTTGACCTATGGTTTTCTCATGGTATATGCCCAGTAGTGGGATTGCTGGGTCGTATGGTAGTTCTATTTGTAGTTTTTTAAGGAACCTCCATACTGTTCTCCATAGTGGCTGTATCAATTTACATTCCCACCAACAGTGCAAGAGTGTTCCCTTTCCTCCACACCCTCTCCAGCATTTATTGTTTCTAGATTTTTTGATGATGGCCACTCTGACCGGTGTGAGATGATATCTCATTGTAGTTTTGATTTGCATTTCTCTAATGATTAATGATGTTGAGCATTCTTTCATGTGTCTGTAGGCCATCTGTATATCTTCTTTGGAGAAATGTCTATTTAGATCTTCTGCCCATTTTTGGATTGGGTTGTTCGTTTTTTTGTTATTGAGCTGCATGAGCTGCTTGTAAATCTTGGAGATTAATCCTTTGTCAGTTGCTTCATTTGCAAATATTTTCTCCCATTCTGAGGGTTGTCTTTTGGTCTTGTTTATGGTTTCCTTTGCTGTGCAAAAGCTTTTCAGTTTCATTAGGTCCCATTTGTTTATTTGTGTTCTTATTTCCATTTCTCTGGGAGCTGGGTCAAAAAGAATCTTGCTGTGATGTATGTCATAGAGTGTTCTGCCTATGTTTTCCTCTAAGAGTTTGATAGTGTCTGCCCTTACACTTAGGTCTTTAATCCATTTTGAGTTTATTTTTGTGCATAGTGTCAGGGAGTGTTCTAATTTCATACTTTTACATGTTCCTGTCCAATTTTCCCAGCACCACTTATTGAAGAGGTTGTCTTTTCTCCACTGTATATGCTTGCCTCCTTTATCAAAGATAAGTTGACCATATGTGTGTGGGTTTATCTCTGGGCTTTCTATCTTGTTCCATTGATCTATATTTCTGTTTTTGTGCCAATACCAAACTGTCTTGATTACTGAAGCTTTGTAATATAGTCTGAAGTCAGGGAGCCTGATTCCCCCAGCTCCATTTTTCGTTCTCAAGATTGCTTTGGCTATTCGGGGTCTTTTGTGTTTCCATACAAATTGTGAAATTTTTTGTTCTAGTTCTGTGAAAAATGCCAGTGGTAGTTTGATAGGGATTGCATTGAATCTGTAGATTGCTTTGGGTAGTAGAGACATTTTCACAATGTTGATTCTTCCAATCCAGGAACATGGTATATCTCTCCATCTATTTGTATCATCTTTAATTTCTTTCATCAGTGTCTTATAATTTTCTGCATACAGGTCTTTTGTCTCCTTAGGTAGGTTTATTCCTAGATATTTTATTCTTTTTGTTGCAATGGTAAATGGGAGTGTTTTCTTAATTTCACTTTCAGATTTTTCGTCATTAGTGTATAGAAATGCAAGAGATTTCTGTGCATTAATTTTGTATCCTGCTACTTTACCAAATTCATTGATTAGCTCTAGGAGTTTTCTGGTAGCATCTTTAGGATTCTCTATGTATAGTATCATGTCATCTGCAAATAGTGACAGCTTTACTTCTTCTTTTCCGATTTGGATTCCTTTTATTTCTTTGTCTTCTCTGATTGCTGTGGCTAGGACTTCCAGAACTATGTTGAATAATAGTGGTGAGAGTGGGCAACCTTGTCTTGTTCCTGATCTTAGTGGAAATGGTTTCAGTTTTTCACCATTGAGGACAATGTTGGCTGTGGGTTTGTCATATATGGCCTTTATTATGTTGAGGAAAGTTCCCTCTATGCCTACTTTCTGCAGGGCTTTTATCATAAATGGGTGTTGAATTTTGTCGAAAGCTTTCTGTGCATCTATTGAGATGATCATATGGTTTTTCTCCTTCAATTTGTTAATATGGTGTATCACGTTGATTGATTTGCGTATATTGAAGAATCCTTGCATTCCTGGGATAAACCCCACTTGATCATGGTGTATGATCCTTTTAATGTGCTGTTGGATCCTGTTTGCTAGTATTTTGTTGAGGATTTTTGCATCTATGTTCATCAGTGATATTGGCCTGTAGTTTTCTTTCTTTGTGACATCTTTGTCTGGTTTTGGTATCAGGGTGATGGTGGCCTCGTAGAATGAGTTTGGGAGTGTTCCTCCCTCTGCAATATTTTGGAAGAGTTTGAGAAGGATAGGTGTTAGCTCTTCTCTAAATATTTGATAGAATTCGCCTGTGAAGCCATCTGGTCCTGGGCTTTTGTTTGTTGGAAGGTTTTTAATCACAGTTTCAATTTCAGTGCTTGTGATTGGTCTGTTCATATTTTCTATTTCTTCCTGGTTCAGTCTCGGCAGTTTGTGCATTTCTAAGAATCTGTCCATTTCTTCCAGGTTGTCCATTTTGTTGGCATATAGTTGCTTGTAGTAATCTCTCATGATCTTTTGTATTTCTGCAGTGTCAGTGGTTACTTCTCCTTTTTCATTTCTAATTCTATTGATGTGAGTCTTCTCCCTTTTTCTCTTGATGAGTCTGGCTAATGGTTTATCAATTTTGTTTATCTTCTCAAAGAACCAGCTTTTAGTTTCATTGATTTTTGCTATTGTTTCCTTCATTTCTTTTTCATTTATTTCTGACCTGATCTTTATAATTTCTTTCCTTCTGCTGGCTTTGGGGTTTTTTTGTTCTTCTTTCTCTAATTGCTTTAGGTGCAAGGTTAGGTTGTTTATTCGAGATGTTTCCTGTTTCTTGAGGTAGGCTTGTATTGCTATAAACTTCCCTGTTAGCACTGCTTTTGCTGTGTCCCATAGGTTTTGGGTCGTCGTGTCTCCATTGTCATTTGTTTCTAGGTATTTTTTGATTTCCCCTTTGATTTCTTCAGTAATCACTTCGTTATTAAGTAATGTATTGTGTAGCCTCCATGTGTTTGTATTTTTTACAGATCTTTTCCTGTAATTGATATCTAGTCTCATAGCGTTGTGGTCGGAAAAGATACTTGATACGATTTCAATTTTCTTAAATTTACCAAGGCTTGATTTGTGACCCAAGATATGATCTATCCTGGAGAATGTTCCATGAGCACTTGAGAAAAATGTGTATTCTCTTGTTTTTGGGTGGAATGTCCTATAAATATCAATTAAGTCCATCTTGTTTAATGTATCATTTAAAGCTTGTGTTTCCTTATTTATTTTCATTTTGGATGATCTGTCCATTGGTGAAAGTGGGGTGTTAAAGTCCCCTACTATGATTGTGTTGCTGTCAATTTCCCCTTTCATGGCTGTTAGTATTTGCCTTATGTATTGAGGTGCTCCTATGTTGGGTGCATAAATATTTTCAATTGTTATACCTTCCTCTTGGATCGATCCCTTGATCATTATATAGTGTCCGTCTTTGTCTCTTGTAATAGTCTTTATTTTAAAGTCTATTTTGTCTGATATGAGAATTGCTACTCCAGCTTTCTTTTGATTTCCATTTGCATGGAATATCTTTTTCCATCCCCTCAATTTCAGTCTGTATGTGTCCCTAGGTCTGAAGTGGGTCTCTTGTAGACAGCATATGTATGGGTCTTGTTTTTGTATCCATTCAGCCAGCCTGTGTCTTTTGGTGGGAGCATTTAATCCATTTACATTCAAGGTAATTATCGATATGTATGTTCCTATTCCCATTTTCTTAAATGTATTGGGTTTGTTATTGTAGGTGTTTTCCTTCTCTTGTGTTTCTTGCCTAGAGAATTTCCTTTAGCATTTGTTGTAAAGCTGGTTTGGTGGTGCTGAACTCTCTCAGCTTTTGCTTGTCTGTAAAGGTTTTAATTTCTCCATCGAATCTGAATGAGATCCTTGCTGGGTAGAGTAATCTTGGTTGTAGGTTTTTCTCCTTCATGACTTTAAGTATATCCTGCCACTCCCTTCTGGCTTGCAGAGTTTCTGCTGAGAGATCAGATGTTAACCTTATGGGGATTCCCTTGTGTGTTATTTGTTTTTTTTTCCCTTGCTGCCTTTAATATGTTTTCCTTATATTTAATTTTTGACAGTTTGATTAATATGTGTCTTGGCATGTTCCTCCTTGGGTTTATCCTGTATGGGACTCTCTGTGCTTCCAGGACTTGATTAACTATTTCCTTTCCCATATTAGGGAAGTTTTCAACTATAATCTCTTCAAAAATTTTCTCAGTCCCTTTCTTTTTCTCTTCTTCTTCTGGTACCCCTATAATTCGAATGTTGGCACGTTTAATGTTGTCCCAGAGGTCCCTGAGACTGTCCTCAGTTCTTTTCATTCTTTTTTCTTTATCCTGCTCTGTAGTAGTTATTTCCACCATTTTATCTTCCAGGTCACTTATCCTTTCTTCTGCCTCAGTTATTCTACTATTGATCCCATCTAGAGTATTTTTAATTTCATTTATTGTGTTTTTCATCATTGCTTGGTTCCTCTTTAGTTCTTCTACATCCTTGTTAAATGTTTCTTGCATTTTGTCTATTCTATTTCCAAGATTTTGGATCATCCTTACTATCATTATTCTGAATTCTTTTTCAGGTAGACTACCTATTTCCTCTTCATTTGTTAAGTCCAGTGTGTTTTGAGCCTGCTCCTTCATCTGCTGTGTGTTTTTCTGTCGTCTCATTTTGCCTATCTTACTGTGTTTGGGGTCTCCTTTTCACAGGCTGCAGGTTCGTAGTTCCCGTTGTTTTTGGTATCTGTCCCCAGTGGCTAAGGTTGGTTCAGTGGGTTGTGTAGGCTTCCTGGTGGAGGGAACTAGTGCCTGAGTTCTGGTGGATGAGGCTAGATCTTGTCTTTCTGGTGGGCACGTCCACGTCTGGTGGTGTATTTTGTGGTGTCTGTGGCCTTATTATGATTTTAGGCAGCCTCTCTGCCAATGGATGGGGTTGTGTTCCTGTCTAGCTAGTTGTTTGGCATAGGATGTCCAGCACTGTAGCTTGCTGGTCGTTGAGTGAAGCTGGGTCTTGATGTTGAGATGGAGATCTCTGGGAGATTTTTGCCGTTTGGTATTACGTGGAGCTGGGAGGTCTCTTGTGGACCAGTGTTCTGAAGTTGGCTCTCCCACCTCAGAGGCACGGCCCTGATGCCTGGCTGGAGCACCAAGAGCCTTTCGTCCACACGGCTCTCCTGTCCAGAAGGCGTCCGCTCTCTCCAAGCCTCTCCTTAGGTCTTATAAGCAACTATTCTTAAAGAGCATTTCTTTGGATTCACATTTGGGTTTTTAATTTATATTATGTATATCCAAAGAAATGCTTATTAATAATATATTGTTTACTTTGTTTATATTTATACTATACATCAATATTTATATGAATTATTTCAGTAGTTCTTTGTTATATGATAAGAAGTTGCTGAGTTAATATTTTGTACTTTTTCTGAGTTAATAGCACATACATAATGATTTGTCTCCTCGTTTATGAAGTGACTACCAGAGTGGCTGTGTCAGTGTGGCAGATGTTAACACCACATGTCAAGGAGCACTAGTCACAGAGGACAACTCACATGAGACAGTGTCTGGCAGGTAGGGGAATGTTGGGTGTTTGGTTGACAAAGGTGTACTCTTTTCTTCCGTCCACAAAGATGCTGTTAGAGGTAGAGGTTCTTTTTTTCCCTATTTTTTAAGTCAGCATTTTATTGACATATTAGATACAACTGAAACACATTGGAACAAAATAAATGTCTGTTTTAAATATGATTTACTGCTTGTTAATATTGTGGCCTAGCAGTTGATTATCGTGTTAAGCAGTTCACAGCAGGTATATAGAAGAGAGGGCTAAATGAAAGAGAATACAGGGTGGTGCCAGACTAAAAGAGGAATCCAAAGTGCTTTCTAAATTTTGTTACTTAGAAAAAAAACAGAATTATGATATGCTTAGAAAATTTGGGAAACTATATGCAAAGGAGAATGTCAGACATGTATAAGAAATGTTGACATTATTGTGCCAATCAGATTTGATAAATTTAACTTTGTGTTTCTGATTTTGTTTTTAAAGCAATATGATCCCTCCTAGTGTAATAGATATTTAACTAACTCCAATTGTCACTTTCTTTGGTGCTGGTGGCACATCTAGTCAACTTAATACATCCCCTGAGGCACTGTTGTTTTCCGACCAAGAATATGACTACATTGACACTGACAAATGGAATTTAAAAAAAAGAAAGAAAAGAAAACACTTTATGTGAAATTTCAAACCTATGTAAAAATAAGGAGAATAATATAATGAACCCTTGCATATACTCATGACCCACTTTCAACAATTAACTCTTTGGCATTCTTGTCTCATGTATACCCCTATTGATGTTCTCATTCCCCTTCGTAGATAGTCATAAACCAGTTCCAGACATTACGTCACTTCATCCATCAATATTTCCTTGTGCACCTCTAAAAGAAAAGGACTCCTCAAGAAAACAAAACCACAATACCTTAATCAAATTTTCTTTTAAAAAATCATTGCATTCTTTTGAAAATCCTTAAAATTAATTTTTTTAGAAAAATCTCTTTGGTAAATTTTGCGCGCCTAAATGGTAAAGAAGGATTCCTCTGGAATTACTCCGTTAATGCAGGCCATTAAAAATAATTAAGGGGACGGTTGCATTACAAGATATGAGGTCTTTTTATTTTTATTTTTTATGTTTTTACAAATCCAGGAAAGTGGCCCTGTAAAGGGGATTATTGCCTTTTCTAAGGAGACCACTGAAAATGACCTGTAGTTTTCTGAAAGAATTGTAGGCATAGCAGTGTGAAATTAAATGAGGTTCATTTTGTTAAAGTGAAAGAGTTCAGGAATAGCATACAATAATGGGCTGTCAGTTAATCCACCAGATTCCTTGTGCATAATTGGTCCAAAATGTGTTACACAACCACACCAAGACACTTTTCATCTTAATATGGAGATTTCCAAAGTCTTGTATTACTCAAAAGTGTAATACACATCATCATAGAGTTTCTATAAATGGGGGCAATTGACACAGTTTTATGAGACATTGTGAACAATTGTCCATGATGACCTCAAAAAAAAAACCCTACAGAATCAATGTGATGTAGACCATTTCTGCTTGATGTTTGTGTGACTGTAAGACATAGAAGCCCCTCTTAAGATGCCCTGTAAGTAGGTGAACAAAAGGGTCAAATATGTTCAAACTGTCTAGAGAAATATTGCATTGGGGAGAAATACCTCCAAAGTGAAATAATTATAAATTGCATAACATTATGTAGACTACTCTTTTTTACTGGTACAGATGAATTCTTATAAATAGCTGATTCATTTTTAAAGAACAGAAGATACTTTTATGGAGTTATTTCACTGTAAAGTGATTTGATTCAGTTAAAAGGAAATGTGACAAAATGATGGTGGATTCTTTGGGAAACCTTTAAATCTCTTTTTTTTAAATTAATTAATTAATTTATTTATTTTTGGCTGTGTTGGGTCTTCGTTTCTGTGCGAGGTCTTTCCCTAGTTGCGGCGAGCGGGGGCCACTCTTCATCGCGGTGCGCGGGCCTCTCACTATCGCGGCCTCTCGTTGCGGAGCACAGGCTCCAGACGCGCAGGCTCAGTAGTTGTGGCTCACGCGCCTAGTTGCTCCGCGGCATGTGGGATCCTCCCAGACCAGGGCTCGAACCCGTGTCCCCTGCATTGGCAGGCGGATTCTCAACCACTGCACCACCAGGGAAGCCCCTAAATCTCTTAATATGCAGAAGTAAGTTTAAGGAAGTGCTCTAACGTTAACAGCTAGGAAAACTGTATAGTTATTATTTCTCCCAAACCTAAAATATACTTGTATAACAGTATACAGAGAAAGACACATGTGGACATACAAAGATAAACACATGAACACGCAGACACACACATATGTTTATGAACAGTCAAATGGATGTATTTGGAAACTTCAGGGGACCTTTTGATATGCACCTAAGTTATAATTGCTGGATCATCTTAAATTTAAAGGAGTAAGCCTATAATTTGTAGGTTTGTATAATTTGACTGCCTTTACTGTGTAGGATATCTGTAAAGAGATTAAGAGCAAAGGAATGGAGAAACATATTTTAAGGGACCACAATAACTTCTAGGGTGACGGATTTCTGGATAAGTAAAGGATATCTCAAAAGACTGGTGTTCTTGAAAAATATAATTAATGCATTAATTAAACTTTTATAATGAAGTAAAATAAATGTGCCACCATTGTGGCAATGGGGTTGAATTATTTTTAATGGACTGAATATTTCTATGACCACTATATGCCTCTTCAGGCCTCTAAGGCAGAGAAAACCCATTCAGTAGTGTTTAACTTAAAGCAATAAAGTAATCCTTGGTGATTGAATGCAAAATTTGTCCAGAACAATTCCTCTGAACTGAATCAAATTCTATTGAGCTTACTGTTTTTTAAATTATTCTTTATATTTCTATAGCTTTATAGATACATATTACATGGGTTATAGGTGCAAACCTGGCTAACTGAATTTGTCTACAACAAACAGGAAAGAATTTGAGGGGTAACTGACATATACTTCAAGATTCATTTACCATATACAGCTAAATGATAAGGGAAGAATAAACTCAATTATGATGTGGAAGTTCTGTAATAATAGGGAACATATTTACTGTGTGGATTTGTTTTAAATGAATGTGAAAAGCCATGAAGTAATGGTCTCTATGGTGGCTTAGGCCTGCAAGATGATGGTTCTTATATTTTCAAAGAGAGATATCTAAAAATTGAAGTTACTGAAAGACATAATTTGTACCTTCATTCCTCATATATATATGGAGTAGAGGAAATACTGTTAAGAGGTCTGCATTCTCTAAATAAAAGTTAAGACTTGGAAAATTGTCTGTGGTGTCCATTGGCATAGATGGCAAACAAGTCTATGGCAGACTGGAAAAATGGCCTTCCAAAGATGTCCACATCCTAATCCCCAGAACCTGTGAAGATGTTAGTTTGTACGGTAAAAGGGACTTTGCAGATGTGATTAAGTTAACAATCTTGAGATGAGTGAATTATCCTGGATTATCTGGGTGGGCCCAATGTAATCACGAGTCCTTATACAAAGGAGGCAGACTCACAGACATAGAAAACAAACTTATGGTTACCAAAGGGGAAAGGGGAGAGGGATAAATTAGGAGTCTGGGATTAAAATACATACACTACTATATATAAAATAGATAACAACAAGTGCCTACTGTATAGCACAGGGAACTATACTAAATACCTTGTAATAACCTATAATGGAAAGGAATCGAAAAAGGAATTTGTATATATATATATATCTGAATCTTTTTGCTGTATACCTGAAACTAACACAACATTGTAAGTCAACTATATTTTAATAAAAATTAGGAAAAATATTAACAAAAGAAGGAGGCAGAAAAGTAAGAAACAGAGGTTACGTGATAAAGGAAGCAGAGAGAGACAGAGACAGGGAGAAATTGAATGATGCTTCGCTGCTGCATTGAAGATGGGGGAAGGAGCCACCAGCAAAGGAATGCAGAGAACCTCTAGAAGTCGGCAAAACAAGGAAATAGATCCTCCTCTAGAACCTCCAGAAGGAATCAATCCTGCTGATGCCTTGACTTTAGCCCTGTGAGAATAATTTTGGACTTCTGACTTCCAGAATTATAAAATAATAAACTTGTGCTCCTTAAAGCCACTAAAAGTGTGGTAATTTGTTTTAGCAGCAATAGAAAACTAATAAAATCCTGCTCAAAATTTCTAATGGTCAGGAATGTACATGTCTAGGGACATGTAACATTGGTCTCAACTAAGTATAGACTGAAGGAAGCTTTTTTTGTGTGAATTGTTAAATTTTTCAGTATTCTGGCAGCTATTCATGTGGCTAATAAAATGTAATGGGAATGAAATATTACCTTAAATTTGTCATGTTTATAAAGTAGAGGGAGAATTATATGATGCTACTTGACTTTTAATTGAGATAATTAAATTAATTAGAATTTTGAGTTTATTGAGTTGCAAAACCTTTCAGTTGAAATTTATAACTGAAATGTATACCTGTGCATACTGACAGGGCTTTTTGTCAAAAGCTCAAAAGCCTCCTACAGAAGGAGGCAAACGTTTCTTCCCTAATGTAATAATTACATTATTGACAATGAGATATATGATTTGATGATTAGTGATCACCATCAATGAGTCAAAAAAGTGTAGAAATAGGACAATCATCTTTGTTAAGGTCTTTGGTCTGTAATTTCAATGGCAAATACCCTGAGTGGACTCTAATCAATGAAGTAATATCAAATTCATATCCAAAATAATGGTTTCTCACATATTCTCACAAAGAGATGCTAAAAGACTCAGATTTAATATTATAATTCATAATGTTACTGGGTATTTATATAAGAAGGTAACAGAAATGCTTTTATGGGAACACAGGGTCAAAGTTTGCCTTCAAAAGCCTACCTAGTTTATATTGTGAAGGAAACTTTTTATAGTATCTCCAGGAGTATGAGGCACAAAAATCCACTTGCAAGATTTTGATTAACTAATAGGTATAAACAAATCCCCAATATCTATGTATGAAAAATATGTGCCAGGAAATGCTACATGGTTTTGAAATACATCTACATACAATTAAGTTCCCAATGAAATATTAAAAATTAATTCATGTATCATGGTAGAGCCACTTTTATATGGCTTGTGGTTGTATAAAATAAGTAACCCTGCTGAGAATTTGTTGTCTATAACAAACTTGAGGGTCTTTTATGGGGTTATGAGACTGTAAAATGAATTGATTTTATTCATTGGACTCTTGAGGCCTGCGTAAATAGCAGACATATTTTGGCAGAATTTGTAGCACACCAGGTTAAGAGTCCTTGTTAAATGTTTGGTTTCAATAATGTGCTAAGGATTGGATTTTGAAAATTGAATTAACTGAAATGATAAAAAATTCCTCAGAACACTTATAAATCTCCAGTTTTGCAGAGTTCAATTTGCATAAATGGGTTGTGTTTAAATGTAAGAGAGTTTATCCTGAGTAATATATGTCTAGAATATGAAAGATGACTTATGAATGGAATTAAAAGTTTCTTTTTGAGACTGTATAATAAACAAGAAAATGTATTTTATTACTTTCTATACACTTTATATTTGAATTTATTTTTATACTTACATACATTAAGTTTATATATTATTCCTTAAAATTTGAATATAATAAAAGTCACACATGACAAATGTATAGTTCCATGAGTTTAATTAACAAAGTCATATATTCCCTTAATTCATAATCCTAATATACTAAGATAGAGTTTTTCCATCATCCCAGAAAGTTCTATTGTACATACTGTTTCCAAATCCCTCTCTGAAACACCTCCTCCAGAAAACCATTGTTTTGATTTTTATTAAAATATTTGATATTGTCTATTTGAGATTTTTATATAAGTAGAATCATATAATATGTAAAATTTTGTGCCTGGCATTTTTCATTCAGTATAATATTTTTCAGGTTCACTCATGTTTTTACATGTAGTTCATTCTTTATTAGTATACACTATTAGTCCACTGTAAGAATACATGACAATTTGTTTATGCATTATATGGTGATGGATATTTGGCTTGTTTCTAGACTTAGCTATTAGGATTAAAACTGCTATAAACATTTATACAAGTCTTTGTGTAGATAGCTGTTTGCATGTTACTTAGGTACATTCCTAGAAGGGTTAATTTCTGTCACAGGACAAATGTAAGTTTAAATTTATTAGAAATCTCCAAACTTGTAGTTTTTTAAAGTAGTTGTAACATTTTAAAATCCCATCAGCAACATATAAGAACTTTGATTCCTCCACACCATCATTAACATTTAGATTTGTCAATCCTTTTCATTTATCCAATCAAGTAAGTGAGAGAGCATACATTTGTTTTATTTTGGCATTCTCTGATGACTAATAATCTTGAGCACCTTGTCATCTACATATTGGCTATTTGGTGTCCTCCTTTGCCAATTGTGTATTCAAACCTTTTGGATATTTTATTGAGCTTGTTCTCCTATTTATTATTTAACTAAAGAGGACTTTCGTATATTCTTGATACAAAGCCTTACGAAATATATCGTGAAGATTGTTTATTGTGGGGTTAGGCATTCCTATTCTTTTTTTAAATGAGCAGAAGTTTTTGTTTGATGAATTTCTATTTACACATTTTTAAAATGTTGGGTATTGCTTTCCTTTTTTCCCCAAATTTATTGAGCAATAATTAACACATATAATTGTATATATTTAAAGTATATAATGTGATCATTTGATGTACATATATATACATATATATACACACATTGCAGAATCATTACCAAGATAAATATGATTAACACACTAATCACTTCACTTAACTCTTTTTAATTGTGTGTGTGTGTGTGTGTTTGTGTGTGTGGTGAGGTGAGAAGGCTTAAGATCTACTCTTAGCAACTTTCAAGTATACGATACTGAATTATTAACTATAGTCACCATTAAGTGTAGTCACATTAGATCCTCAGAACTTATTCTTACAAATAAATATTTGTACGCTTTGATGTACATCTTCCCATTTCCCCTTCCCACCAGCACCTGTCAATCACCATTCTATTCTCTGTTTCTATGTATTAGCTTTTTTTGTTTGTTTAGATTCCACATGTAAATGATATATTACAATATTTTTCTTTCTCTGTCTGGCTTATTTCATTTAGCATAATGCCCTTCCAGGTTCATCCATGTTGTCACAAATTGCAGGATTTCCTTCCTTTGTGTGGCTGAATAATATTCCTATATATATATATATATATATATATATATATATATATATATATATATTTTTTATCCGTTTATCCATCAAAAGACATTTAAGTTGTTTCCATATCTTGGGTATTGTGAGTAATGTTGCAATGGACATCAGAATATAACTATCTCTTTGATATCCTCATTCCATTTCTTTTAGATAAATATCCAGAAGTGGGATTACTGGATAGTGAGGTAGTTCTATTTTTAACTTTTTGAGAACCTTTATTCTGTTTTACATAGTAACTGCACCAATTTACATCCCCACAACTAGTTTTCAAGACAGCCTCACCAACAGTTGTTATCTCTTTTCTTTTTGATAATAGCAATCCTAAAAGGTGTGAGTTGATATGTCATTGTGCTTGATTTTGATTTTCATTCCTCTGATGATTAGTAGTAATGTTTAAAACCTTTTCATACACCTATTGTCCATTTGAAAGTCTTCTTTGGAGAAATGTCTATTCAGGTCTTTTGCCCATTTAGAAAACTGGAGTGTTTGGTTTTTTGCTGTTGAGTGGTTTGAGTTCTTTACATATTTGAATATTAACCCATTATCAGATATATGGTTTGCAAATATCTTCTCCTATTATGTAGATTGTCTTTTCAAATTATTGAGTGTTTCCTTTGCTGTGCAGAAGCTCTTTGGTTTCATGTAGTCCCACTTTTTTATTTTAGCTTTTGTTGCCTTTGCTTTTGCTGTCTTACCCAAGAAATCATTGCCACAATAAATGTCAAGGATCTTTTTTCCTATGTTTTCTTCTAGGAGTTTTACAGTTTTAGGTCTTATACTCGAATGTTTGATCTATTTTGAATTAATTTTTGTGAGTGGTGTAATATAGGGAACCAATTTCATACTTAAACATGTGGCAATCCAGTGTTCCCAGCAATGCTTATTGAAGAGAATGACACTTTCCCCATGATGTGTTCTTGGTGCCCTTGTGAAATATTAGTTGACTCTACATGCATGGGTTTTTGTCAGAGCTCTCTATTCTGTTTCATTTGTCTATGTGCCTGTTTGTATGCCAGAACCATAATGCTTTGTTTACTATAGATTTGTAATATAGCTTGGATTCAGGAAGTGTAATGCCTCCAGCTTTGTTCTTCTTTCTCAAAATTGCTTTGGCTTTTCAGGGTCATTTGTGGTTCCATGTACATTTTAGGATAGTTTTTTTTTTTTCTATTTTTGAGAAAAATGCCATTGGAATTTGGAAAGGATTTTGGTGAATCCATAGAACACTTTGGGTAGTATGAACATTTTCACAATATTATTTCCAAGAACACAGAATATCTTTCCAATTATTCATGTCTTCTTCAGTTTCTTTCATTGTCTTGCTGTTTTCAGTGTACAGGTTTTCACCTACTTGGGTAAATTTATTTCTAAGTATTTTATTGTTTTTGATACTATTAAAAATAGGATTGCTTTTTTGATTTCTCTTTCAGATAGTTTGTTCTTAGTGTATAGAAACACAATTGTCTTTTTTTTTTAAAGATTGATTGATTGATTGCTATGTTGGGTCTTCATTTCTGTGCTAGGGCTTTCTCTAGTTGCAGCAACTGGGGACCACTCTTCATTGTGGTGCATGGGCCTCTCACTATCGTGGGCTCTCTTGTTGTGGAGCACGGGCTCCAGACGCGCAGGCTCAGTAATTGTGGCTCACGGGCCTAGTTGCTCCACGGCATGTGGGATCTTCCCTGACCAGGGCTCGAACCCATGTCCCCTGCATTAGCAAGCAGATTCTCAACCACTGCACCAACAGGGAAGCCCCACAATTGAATTTTGTATGCTCATTTTGTATCCTGCAAATTTATTGAACTCAGTTCTTAGTTCTAATAGTTTTTTGTAGAATATATATATATATATATATATATATATATGATATCATGTAATTTACAAACAGATAACTTATTTACTGATTTGGATTCCATTTATTTATTTATGTATCTTACCTAAGTGCTATGACTAGGCCTTCCAGAATTATGTTGTACAGAAATAGTGAGATTAGGTATCCTTGACTTGTTCTTAATCTTAGAGAAAAAGCTTTTAACTTTTCATAGTTGCATATGATGTTAGCTGTGGGCTTTTCATATACAGTCTTTATTATGTTGAGATGCATTCCTTCTATACCTAATTTGTTGAGAGTTTTTGTCATGAAAGAATACTGAATTTTTTCAAATGCTTTTTCTGCATCTATTGAAATGATCATAGAATTTTTATTTTTTATTCTGTTTTCGTAGTGTATCACATTGAGTGATTTGCTCATATTGAACGATTCTTTCATCCCAGTGTCCAATCCCACTAGACTGTGGTATGTTGCTTTTTTAATGTGTTCTTGAATTAGTTTGTTAACATTTTGTTGAGGATTTTTACTTCTACATTCATCAACAACTTTGGCTTATAAATTTTTTCTTGTAGTTTCCTTGTCTGGCTTTGTTATCAGGGTAATGCTGATCTTGAAAATTTGGAAAGGTTCCTTCCTCTTCAAATTTTTTAAAAGAGTTTGAAAAGGATTGGAATTAATTTTTCTTTAAAAGTTTTGTAGAATTCACCTGTGAAGCCATCTGGGTCTGTTATTTTTATTTGTTGGGAGATTTTTAATTACTGATTCAATCTCCTTGCTCATTATTGGTTTGTTTAGATTTTCTATTACTTCATGATTCAATCTCTGTAAGTTGTTTCTAGGAGTTTGTTTTCTTAAGTTATCTATTTTTTTGGCTTATAATTTTTCATTGACGCCTGTTATGAGCCTTTGTATTTCAGTAGCATCAGTTTTGATGTCTTCTCTTTCATTATAATTTTATTAATTTGTTATTTAGTTTTCTTAATCTAGCTAAAGCTTGCTCAATTTAATTTATCTTTTCAAAAAACTAGCTTTTATTTTCATTGATATTTTATTTCTAGTCTTTATTTATTTATGGCCTAAACTTTATTATTTTCTTCCTTCTAATGTTGGACTCAGTTGTTCATCCTTTTCTTGTTTCATTAGGACCAATTGTAGTTCTACTGAATTTTTGTCCTTTCTCTGGTCACACTGAGTGACAAGAGTGTTCAATATGGACCTGATGCTCTGGACCCTTGGAATGCCAATGTTTTGTAGTGCTGCATGACCTCCAAAATTTCTGTTCATCTCACAGATTTACTTTATGTTCTATTCTAGGGCTCATTTAATGTCATCCTACTCATACATGATTTTGTATTCAGCTGTAGACACCAAGGGATCCCTATGAATATTTTTTTAACTCCTTTTTTGTGCAGCTCCTTCTTCTCTTTAATGCAGCAATTTTAAACTCTACCTTCTTTCTTCTGCTCTGTGAAACCACTGGTGGCTCTTTGGGTTCCATTTCCCTATGCTACCATTAGGAAAGTATCCTGAGGGGAAATTCAAAATAAATGTGGAGTTTTCCATATATTATTTCCTTCTCTCAAGGATCATATCCTTGAATTGCCCATTGAACACTGCCTGAAGACAGTTGCTTCATATATTTTGTCCAGTTTTATATTTGCTTATGGTGGGAGGAGGAAGATATACTATTATTATTCATTAAACAAATCAGTATGCAGTTATCAAAGTAATAGACTCTTATTCATAGTCAGTAATTAGTACTGATCACATTCATTGAGTCATTTCTCTTAAAATTATAGAAACAGTTATGTAAGGATATTGGTCAATATAGTGAAAGTAGATATTCACTGTAATCAATTTATTTGTAATACCACAAAGTGATTTCAAAGGAATACTGTGAGTAAAGAGTACACTTTATAATACTCTAAACATTTAGAGAGACACCCATGTTTATGGATAAGAGGACTTAAAATTATTAAGATGAAAATACTCTTCAAATTGATCTATAGATTCAACATAATCCTTATCAGAATCTCAGCTGACTTTTTTTTTTTCTTAACATCTTTATTGGAGTACATCAGCTGACTTTTTTATAGAAACTGACAAGCTGATCCTAAAATTCATAAGGAAACTCAAGAGATCCAAAATCACCAAAACAATCTTGAAAAAGAAAAGAAATTTGAAGGACTCATATTTCCCCAAATCAAAACATGCTGCAAAGCTACAGTAAACAACCCTGTGTGGTAATGTCGTAAGAATAGATGTATAGAACAATAAATAGAACTGAGAGTTCAGAAATACTCTCACACTTACGGTTATTTGATTTTTGACAAGGATGCCAAAACAATTCTATGGAGAAAGTATAGTCTTTTCAACAAAAGGTGCTGAGACAGCTAGATATCCACATGCAGAAGAATAAATTTGGGACCCTATTTCATACCATATACAGAAATTAACTCAAAATGAATCAAAGACCTAAGTATAAGAGCTAAAACTATAAAACTCTCAAAAGAAAACATAGCAGTCAATGATGGCCTAGATATGATACCAAGAGCATAAGCAACCAAGGAAATAATAGATAAATTAGACTTCAAAATTAAAAACTTTTGGGCTTCAAGACACTCTCTTTCAAGAAAGTGAAAAGACAACTGACATAATGAGAGATGATATTTGCAAATCATATGTCTGATAAGAGACTAGTATCTATAATATATAAAAGAACCCAATTTAATAATAAAGACAATATTCTAATTTTAAAACTTGACAAAGTGTCTGAAAAGACATTTCTCCAAAGAAGATATACAAATTGCTAAAAGTACATGAATAAAAAAATGTTCAGCATTACTAGTTACTATGGAAATGCAAATTAAAAACCACACTAAGATACCACTTCCCACCCATGAGGATGGTAATAATAAAAAAGACACATAAGAACAAGTGTTGACAAGAACTTCAAGAAATTGACATTGTTTATGGGAATATAAAATGATGCAGTCACTTTTGAAAACAGTTTGGCAGTTCTTCCAAAAGTTAAACGTACAGCTACAATATAATACAGAAATTCTATTTCTAGATATATATCAAAGAGAATTGACAATATATATTCATAGAAGCAAATGGTATAAAATGTTCATAGCATCATTATGCATAATAGTCAAAAAGTGGAAACAGCTCAAATTTCCACCAAATCTTTAATGTATAAATAAATGTGGTATATCCATACAATGGAATATTATTTAACTTTAAAAAGGAATGAAATACTGATACATACTACAACATGGATAAACCTTGGAAGCACTATGCTAAGTGACATAAATGACACAAAAGGCCCCATGTTATATGATTCTGTTTATATAAAAGTCCATAATAAGAATATCCATAGAGACAGAATTCAGATTAGTGATTGCCTATATTTGGAGAAGATAGAAGAGTTGCAACATAGTAGCTAAAGGGTATGAAGTTACTTTTTTGGAGTGAAGAACATGTTCTAAATTTCATCATGGTGATGGTTGTACAACTCTGTGAATATACTAAAAAACAATGAATTGTACACTTTGAGTGAGTTAATTGCAAGGCATATGAAACATATCTCAATAAAGCTGTTACAAAAAATGAGATAAGGAAAATAAATAAAATGCAGAAAAAAGTTGATAACTTGAGATATAAGTGAAGCTTAAAAATCTAACAAAAACTATGAAAAACTATATGTAAATGTGTTTGAATTATAAAGCAAATAGATATATTCCTGAAAAAAAAGATTACTAAAGTCTTTAAAGAAATCAAAATGTTCAAGAAACATTCTCACCCCCCTCAAAAATACCTCTACACACAAATGGTTTTAAAAGTGAGTTATAACAACTTTTCAAGGAAAAAAATAATAATCCTTACTTATGGAAATTTTTCCAGAAAAAAATTTTAAATGTTGAAAAGCTTCCCAACTCATCTTAGGAAAGTAGCATGAACTTGATATCAAAATTATATAAGATAGTACAAAACATTACAAGTCAATTTCACTAAAATTATAAATTTAAAATTTCTAAATTAAAAAAACGGTTAACTGAGCAACACAGGTGGAATTAGTGTTTACCATACTAAGTGAAGTAAATGAGACAGAGAAAGACAAATCATTTACATGTGGAAGCTAAAAAAAATAAATGGTAGAAATGAACTTATCTACAAAATAGAAATAGAAACTCACAGACATAGAAACTAAACTTATGATTACCAAAAGGGAAGCAGGGTTAGGGATAAATTAGGAGTTTGGGATTAGCAGATATAAACTACTATATATAAAATAAATAGCAAGGTCCTACTTTATAGCACATGGAACTATTTTCAATATCTTATAATAAACTATATTGGAAAAGAAAAAAATGGTTAACTGAACTTAGTGTATTAACAAAAAAGTAAATCATTTCTACATTTCTAAGTAGTCATTATCCCAGTAATGTAATATTTTATCATCTGATAATTTACTTATGCAATTAATCATACCAATGTATGAAAGGAGAAGATTCACACTTTGTGAGATGAATTTCTTATACATACATTGGAGTTTTTAATATATAAGGGAAAACAGTCCCATTCTGAGTGAGTTTGTATCAATTCAGGATAAAAGCACACATTAAATAATACTTTTTTTTTTTTTTTTGGTTGCACCGCATAGCTTGTGCAAGCTTAGCTCCCTGACCAGGGATTGAACCCTCACCCCCTGCAGTGGAAGCACAAAGTCTTAACCACTGAACAACCAGAAAGTCCCCCAATAATCCATTTCTATAATGTGTGCCGTAATTTTGAGGAGTGGTATATCTTAAAAGTTAGAAGAAATTGTCATGGAAGGAAGTTTTCAAAAAATGTGGACGAAGCCCTTTGAAGGGGAAAGGATATTTGATTTTTTGAAAACATAAATGTAATGGAATCGATGTGTATTTGAAGTACAAAGATAAAATCATTGCCCCCTGATACATGTGCAAGGTAGGTTATTTTTAGTTACAGTGGTAAAATATTAAATTATAGGGATCAAAATTAAAGTGAGAGTCTCTTATAATAAGTGCCCCAGACAATTCAATGAGCATTCTATGTATTATATTTAGATTTTTTATTCTTTTTTATCTTAATTTCAAAGCACTTGTAAATGTAATACTTTAAGGAAGAGCTTATTATTTTTTGATTGAAGAGATACACTTTCTGCATACCATCTATGCTTATTTCCCTAGTTTTGTCTAGAAAAGTTCAGAGAAGCTGTGGGAAAGACTGTACAGTCTGTAAAATGTTAAGAACTTGTTTTTGGTATGTGGTATCTGAATGTTCCATAAGATACAGTCAAAAATCTAGATTTTCTTATGGAGAGAAAGAAATCACAAAATCCAATATGTCTGCAGATGTGCAACATGGATTTGAAATGCTTCTGGAATAACAGAAATTCACATTATAGTTTTGTCCTTCTGTAACATTGTTAAATCTTTGTTACCTGGCTGGAATTTTTATGGAACTATTTGGTTGAGAGGTGAATAAAAGTTATTCTCTGAAATTAGGTCAGTATAGTAAACTTAATGTGGAGGAATTTTTAATTTTTTTTCAATTTGATAGATTCTATTAAAAGTTATAATTGAACTCATTTATGAAAGCTTAATTATTGTTAAAAAGATTAAAAATATAAATCTTCAAGTTTTAGGTATAAATGCCTATAGGAAAAATAGTGTGTCTTAAGTAAAGTTGGATCCTTTCATTGGAATCATTTGTCCATAAACATAAATGTGAAGTTTTAAAGTATATGGCTTTTTTCTTTAAGGATCAGTTTAATATGATAGATGGCTCTTGAAACTAGAGAGATAATATTCCTGGTAACCTAGCTTTGAAACATAGTCCAGACTCATTTATTTGTGTGGTGTTCCTGTAAATTGTAGTGACCAAAATCATTGGGTTTGTTTTGCAAAAGAACAGATAAGCCCACAGAGTGGCCAGTTCCAAAAGGCTGCAGAGAAGCACCTCCACAGTGACAGTATATCATTCAGTTCTACAAAGCAAGCTAAAAAGACTTATTAATTTGAATGATTTGAAAAGAACAGAAATATATTGAGAGCCCTGAGCCCAGAAACTCTGTGGCATCCCATGAAAAGACTGGCATATGTTTATGATGAATAATAATTATTTACCGTATTGTGGGTCTGTAAGATCCAGTCAAGTGTTTAGTGTTTCTGAAGGGAACAAAAAAATCATCATAGTTCTAGCATTTAAATATGTAAGATATATTATCTAAGTCTCCTGGGGTCCCAAAGCTAAAAGATGTCCCCACAATCCATTTGTTCTTTAACATCATCCTGGAGGCTCCACTCTCTGGGGTGGGGGGCGAGGCATAAATGCAGTGATTTTATTGTAAATATAATCTAACCATGAAATATAGAAGAGTCCTTCAGAATAGTACAGAATATCAGCATATATAGAACATTTCTTTGGGTTTTGTAAGTCATTAAAATCCAGCCTGGTCACCTTTAAGGTGAATTAAATATGTTCAACTTGTCTTAGGCAATATAATGATGTATAGGTGTTCCCTCTGATTTTTAGTTTGTATCAGTCCCTTGTCAGTTTCAAACACTGCAAAATTCTTCTACCAATGTCTCATCTGTTTGCTAATTTTATCCATAATGTATTTTATAGAACTGAAAACTTTATATAATTAATTTTTCCTTTATTTTCCTTTTCTTTTTCTTTATCACAGATTGTTTTTTAAAGTTTTGCTTAAAAACTTGTTATTCAAAGATAGCATCTTAATTTAAGTAACTTTACAGCTTTATCTTTCATATTTAGGTGATTAATCCTATGGGGAATATATTTTTGCATGTAGGGTTAAATTGAGACCTGGATTTATTTTTGTCTATATAGGGAATCAATTATCTCAGTATCATCTATTATATGATCTCTCCTTTCCATTGAAATTAATGACTAATTTTTGGACAACTGGCTTCTTTACAACATTGTTATCTCATCCAAGGTCATGGAAAGTATTTCCATTTATTCAGATGATTTTCTATATCCACAATTAGCTTTTAAAGTTTTCTCCATAAAGATTACATATATTCTCTAGACTATATATTTAGTGTATATATATATATATATATATATATATATATATATATATATATATCTAGATTCTTCATAGTTTTTTTTGCCAATGTAAATGACATATTTATAGTTTGTTATTGATTGGGAAGTGAAATGTTGTAAGTTAATCTTATATCTACCAATTTTCTAAATACTTTTATAGGTTTCAATGGGGTGTGTTGATTTTATTGGTTTTTTTAAGTAGATGAGCATATCCACAAACAATGACAATTTTGTCTCCATTTCAATTCTTACATTTTTAAACATTTTTGTTTATATTACTAAATACTTTATAAAAAAATCCTAGTACCACTACTATAGTGAGACATATGTAAATAAAGGAGTCTTAAGACAGATACAGCATACAAAAGCAAATGTTTTTATAATAGGTAAATGAAAACAAAAAGAGGAATTGAACAATCAACAGAGATGGCACTTTGACTATGTATGTTTATTGGTGGCATATCAGTTGAATAAGGAATTCTGATATTGTGATTTATCAAATATATATATATATATATTTGGTCATTCAGATGACCAAAATATATTTCTCATGCTTATTTGGTGTCCATCCATACTTCCTGGCTCACAGCTCCCAAAACCCTTGAATTTTCTGATCCATAAAGGCATTGGGAGCATATTTTGTTACAATATTTGGTACCTTGTCCTCAGTTCCTGAAAAAGTGCTTAAGGGCCAATAAGGTGAATGGTGTTACTCATAACAAGCCCTTTCCTTCACAATTGGGCTTATGTTAATGAAGGTGACTTTTAGAGGTTTGGAACTTTGAGTCCCATCCTCTGGTTTTCCAGGGAGGGGAGAGGGGATTGAGGTTAAATCAATCATCGCTGGCCAGTGATTTAGTCAATTATGACTATGTAATGAAGTTTCCATAAAAACCCAGAAGGACAGTTTTTGGTCCTTTTTCGGAGAGCTTCCACATGGGGAGACCAGAATACTTTTGCATGCCATCATGCCAGGCCCCAAGCTCATGAGGACAGAAACTCCTTTGTTCAGGAACTTGCCCTATGTATCTCCATCTAGCTGGTTAGTAGCCTTTAATAATATTTTATAATAAATTGGTAATCTAGTGAACAAACAGATTTTCCTGAGTTCTGTGAGCCACTCTAGCAAATTAATTGAACCTGAGTTGGGGGGCATGCGACCCTCTGGTTTATCGCCAGTTAATCAGAAGTACAGGTAAAACCTGGACTTGCAAATTGGAATCCTGAGTTTGAAGGGGTCATAGAAACCTCCAATTTGTAACCGGTTAGTTAGATCTGCAGGTAACAACCTGCGCTTGCAAAAGGCATCTGAAATAGAGGGTGGTCTTGTGGGACTGAGCCCTTTACCTGTGGAATCTGTTCCTTTCTCCTGGTAGATAGTGTCAGAACTGAATTGAATTATCAGACATCTTGCTGGCATCCAAGAATTGCTTGTTGGTGTGGCGAAGCCTCCACACACATTTTTGGAATTGGGTCCAGGGACCCTGAATATTTAACAAAGTTTAAAATCACATATTCTGCCAATACTTGGGTGAAATTCTAGAAGGAAAAGCCTATAGACTTTTTTGGCTGCTTTATAAACTATTTGTTTCCTTTATCAAAGAAAGTATAACACTTCCATTTTCTTTAAAATATTCTTGTGTGAATTAGTATTTAAAGATCACAGTGAACACATTAAGGTAACTACTAATCATTTCACCAATAGCAAGAAGCTTAACAACTCATTCCGTTATTTTTTCCCTCTCATTCAAATTTTAATTAAATGCCACTTCCATGTAAAAGTATGATATAAAGCAAGAGAATTTACATAATTCAGGGTAAGAGAGGTAGATTTCTGAATATTTAACATAAAAGCCTTGAGATAAAATGAAGTATCCCAATAGGTGAATGTGAAAAGAACAGAAAGCCAAAGACTGATCCTGTGGGCATCAGAAGTATAAGATTGGATTTTCTTCTCCCCAATAAGAATTTCTCTTCTAATCTCTTCATATCAATATATCTCAGTCAGTGGCTCTATTATTCTCCCATTTTCTCAAGCCAAAAGCTCAGGAGTCGTCCTTGATCATTTTATTGTCCTCACCACTTCACTACATATAATCTGTCAGCAATACCTGTCAACATTATCTCCAAAACATATCCCAAATTAATTACTTTCCCTTTGTCACCAGTGCATTTAAGAAATCATTGTCTCTCCCCTAGACTACTGCAATATCCTAACTGTTCTATTTCTTCTCTTGAATGCTGTTAACAACCTATATTCCATACAGCAGGCAGAGTGATCTTTTTATAATGTAAATCAGATCATATGAGATCATATAATTCCCTTGCTTATAAACCTTCGATGACTTTTATTATATTTATAAGAAAATTCACACAACTTACTATAGTCTACTGAGCCATGATCTGTATGCTACCTCCCTCTCTGATCTCATCTTCTACTTCTTTTTTCCTTACCCACTTTAATCAGCTATACTGGCCTTTCAATTCCTATTGTGACCCAAGCTATTTTCACCTTGGCATTGTAATTATGTCTGCTTGGCACATTCTCACACAGTCATATATGGAAATTGCTGGCTCCTTTGAATCAACTCAGGTCTCTACTAAAGTATCACCTCCTGACATTGCCCTTACTTGACAACTAAACCTAAAGGAAACTACCCTCCCTGCCAATGCCTGTGATCTTTCCCATACTTACAGTCACTCTCATCTATATCACTAAGATTTATTATCTTTATAACACTTGTAATAAGTAAAAATTACCTTGTTTTATTTTGTTTTTCATTACCCCCATAGGAAACTAGAGATCTACTCATATTCCCAGTTGTATCCCCAGATGTTTACCTAGCTTTACATAGAATAGGGTCTAGAGCTCAATAAACATTTGTTTAATGAATGACTGTAGGCAACAGAGCAACAAGAAAGAAAAAAACTTTTGGCAAGGAAGCAGGAGGAAAACAAGGTAATGTGTTATTTTACCTAAGGGTGAGGAAGAATTTCAGGTATAGGATAATCAATTATGTCAAGTAACACAGAGAGTTTGTAAAGGATCTGAGTAAATGTCACTGGGTTTGACTAGAAAGAGGTCATTGGTGATCTTGGAGAAAGCAATTTACAGAGAGTTAATGAGGACACAAAGAGTGAGGAAATATAGAGTGCAGGCAGAGACCATTTATTCAAGGTTTAGCTTTCAAAGAAATTAAAGATAATGGACATTTTTTGGAAAGAATAGGATCAAGAAAAGGTAGTCACTCTCCTCAGGCAGACTTTAAGAAAACCAGAAATATATCAAACATAAGCCTCATCTAACAACAATGAAATTGAATTTTCCTACATCATGATTAGATTAGTAGATGAGTCACTACTGGAAAACAAGATCACAGTTGACACTGAGGAAATTACCTATATTTGGCAAACTGACTAGCTGTTCAGCAGCAGAGCACTAAGGTATGTGGGCTATTTTATTTTTCTTTACTATTGGGAAAATTTTACCAAAACATCCTAATGCCTATAGATGCTAAGTGCTCAATAAATGCTAACAAATATTAAAGCAAAGCAATGATGGTGAAAAATACAGTGAATATTTGTTTAGAAAATGGTATAGGCATATTTAACTCTACAGTCAGTCATTATCTATGTTAGTTTACTTTGAGGTAATATATAATATAATGCTGTGGAAGAATATTTACTGATATTGAGAAAGTTATGGCAAAATTTTGGAAAAAAATGAAGATTTTTCAAAACAGCAAATCTCAATCCTCATCCCTTGTCCCCAGAAAAGGAAGATCTAATTATTGCCTCATGAAAAAGAAAGGTCTCTTGCAGCAATCCTCTTTGCATTTATAGTATTCAACAATTCCTACAAGGAGGAAACAGTTCATGTAAATTCTTTTATTTTCACCAATTGTTTTCTAAGACATTACATTAGGAACATTTTTGAGGAGAGCTGATGAAAGGTAAGCACTCAGACAACTCTTCCTGTTAATAAAATGTGTTTCTGAGTTAAAAGCAATAACAATAAAATTTTAAAGTAGATCAAATAAGTTTTAAGGCAATGTCATAGTCCATTCGGGCTGCTATAACAAAATACCACAGACTGGGTAGCTTATAAACAGCAGAAATTTATTTCTCACAGTTCTGGAGGCTGGAATTCTGATATCAGAGTTCTAGCATGGTTGGGTGAGGGCCCTTTCTAATCACAGACTTCTCACCGTATCCTAGTATGGTGGAAGTTGGAAGGGATCTCTTTTATAAGAACAGTAATCCCACTCATGAAGGCTCCACCCTCATGACCAAAGCACCTCCCAAAGGCCCCACTTCATCTTTGGGGATTAGGATTTCAACATGAATTTGGGGTGGACATATTCAGACCATAGCAGGCAGTCTTATGGTTATACTTAAAACAACAGTCTGGCTCAAGAAGTCTGTGCTTCTTGCTGTCAACTCGGTTTATTAAACACTGAACATCTCACTATATTTCACAAAATATTGGTCGTTTTTTTCATTTAGAGATAAAAAAAAGAAGATGACTAAACAGCATAGGGGATAAGCTGAAGATCACAAGGTAGGACCGGCACCAGATTCTAGTTTCTAATCCAATATACTTATTCCTATTTTTGTCCATAATCCTTTTCTGCATTATTGATGCTAGACATCAAATAAACATGCAAATTGTACTGGGTATAAATAATTAATTTTATACAAGAACCATTCTTGGTCAATGTTGTTAAAATGATTTTGCTTGGATAACCTCTAAAAGAATTGTGAGAAAAAACAAGCCTGCATCACCTTTACTTTTAGTTTGACATGTGAAAATTTTATCATAATTTTAAATACTTGAAGAGGATGTAATTTTGGTGTATTATAAATATTCACGTTTTCAAATAGAAATATTATATCACACTTTTAAAAGTACTATTGGAATCCAAATAGATGGCAATTTGATAATCTCTACCATCCATTAATAAAAAATTTAAAAGTTCTTTTATAAAAGTCAGAAATCTTTTCCATTCTTAAGGTCTTCTTTCCAATCCATCCTCTTCGTAGATTCTTATACTGATAGTCATATAAGGGTTACTATCATACTTCTCAGGAAAAAAAAATATATGTATTTTGTCATTTTTAAGTGTTGTTTTTATTTTTTAAATCTACATGGCTCAAAGTGCTCACATTTCTTCTGGTTTTATTTACCATTACAATTATTCATGGGACATTATTCAAAACAAATAAATATAATATAAAGTTTTGTATATGATTACTAAATATAAAAAATACAATTGTATTGGAAATGTGTCTATTGAGATGAATATGCACAATTATTTCATGTGCTTATAAACAAAGTTCAGCATTATATTTTATTTTTTACAGATATAAACCGTGAGGAAACTTTACATAAAATAGTAGATGGGAATGGAAAGAGCTTTGCTATAGAAATGTCACTCAATTATTTGATATTCTTCTGACTTATTTGATAAGAATAGCAGTGTTCTATCATCTATGAAACTCCATTAGGTCCCCCTTCATTTTTTTAAAAGCAACCCAGTTACCAATATTTAGAATTGTTCCCTATTTTGTTGCCTTAAGGGTTCTCCCTTCCCAATCCAGAAGTAATAAGCCACATTAATAGTGAGGATGGGTAGAAAATATTCCCTTTTTTTTTTTTTTAATAAAATAGGACTAATGACTGTTAAGAAAGAAGATCTAGGAAAGGAAAAAAGACTTGATCTTAGAACGGTTTTAATAAAACACGTAGAAGTTGAGGAAAGGGAAACTGATTCTCTTAAAACTGTATATTCTCTGGTAATCTATGTGTATCCTCACTTTCAAGTCTGCTGTTCCAAACATCTCTACATTCCACCACCAGGATATGTAGAGACTTCTGGTTCTCCTATACATTCTATATAAGCTACGGGGCTCAGAACCCTATCTCAGAACCACCTATCAAGACACTACATCCTCACTTGCTGATATTTGTCATGTTGAATGAGGCAGAAAGGCAAAGAATCTGGTTGGATGGTCTCTTATTTTCTATCAGTTTGTGTACAGATTTATCAGTGTTTCTATTATCTTACTTGCTTCCCACTTTTTGTCCCACTTGGAAAGTGTCCACATGACCACAGAGTTATTGTGTTCCACAGGTGAAGACCTCTGTTCTTTGTAACAATGTTTATACCTTGCTTGGAGTTTCAAATGAAATGCAGCAGATAGCACTGTTTGGTTTATTCCTCTGATCCTGCACTTGGTGATTATAAAAATCTGAAAAAACACTACATTCATTCTTAATAATCACTTCTGTTCTCCAAATGAAGGGGCATACTGTTAACATATGCAGTTGCACTTGCATTATGGGAATTAATGATCTTCATCAATACACCTATGTAAATCTGGGTTTTCAATAATGACTCTGATGAAAATAAAGTTTGAGAGCAAATTATAATCAAACTTTACTTTCTGTTATTTCACTATCGACTATAATCTTCAAACTAACATTTTTGTATCAAGAAAGCAATGTAATATCACAAAATATTATATTGGTAAAATATTTGGTAATTTTTTTCAAATTTATTTCATACATATCTACATATATATATATATGTTCATATGTATGTATGTATGTATATATATAAAGTTCATACATATATGTATTTATTGTTACTTATATTAGTGTGACTATATCTTTCTCTTGTTTCTGAATTTATTTCCTTCTATTTCTGTGGTGTTAAAATGTCAATTGTTTTACGCTACAATTAGCATAATAACTGGAAGTTGTTATCGTTACTGTGTTCTTATATGTTTTATTTTCTTTTCCTCAGGAAAAAAAATCAGCAACACTATATTAGTCTTCAATTTTCTTTTTGGTTTATTACTTCCAAAATTCAGGTAATGAGTACAAAGAGTAAAGTTGTCTAAATCCTTCAACAGAGAAAACACCAAAGCACTACTTTTCAAGTTTTGTTGGGAAGACAAAAGAGGTAGAATCAAGAAGGAAATCTCAATGAACTTTGTAAGCCTGCTCAGGGACATTAGATTCTAATCACAATTCTAATAAATGTATGAGCTCCAGAAATTAGACTGTTGAGCATTAATTGAAATCCCATTTATATGCTTCTTTTCCCTCACTACAGATGTCCCTTCTACTAGCCAAAAATATCATCCATGAAGATCTGCAAATATATATATATATATATAATTTGTTCTATATATATAGAAACAATCATATTTCACATAGTAATTAAGATATATTGATATAAATAATTCAAATACAAATAAAAAAGACATATCTTACAACTGGCTAAATATTATTGAGTAAAAGAAATCTAATTCATTTGTACCTAGTTATTATTTATTCAGCAAAATTTTGAGCATCTTCCAGGCTATTCCAATTAGTCATCAAGCAGAAAACTTACTGTATTAGTCTGTTATGCTTGGTACTGATGTTTGTAAGAGGTACAACATCTTCAGACTTTAATAATTTTACAATATATTGAGAATTGCATGAGCAGAAGCAAGAAGATGGGATAATACATGGCAGGTTTTGAAAGTAATGAATAAGACTATATGTCTGGAGCTCAAAATTTCTCTAATAGACCTTTACAGAGTGTACCTTCCAAGAACTCTAACATTTTAAAAAGAGGCAAGGGTCATTAATGGTTATGCTATGATCCATATGTGTTATCATGCCATGGAACACCTATCTAGTCAAGTACATTTTGCTCCATAGAAACTTAATTTTACTTCCCAACAGATTAGTATCTCAGAATGGTTTTAGTATATCAGTTTGGGATAGACTGTTTTCTAACTCAAGTTTTGAAAATGTAATCCTATTTTAGCTTTATTCAAGACTAATTAGAGGGCTTCCCTGGTGGCACAGTGGTTGAGAATCTGCCTGCCAATGCAGGGGACACGGGTTCGAGCCCTGGTCTGGGAAGATCCCACATGCCGCGGAGCAACTGGGCCCGTGAGCCACAACTGCTGAGCCTGCGCTTCTGGAGCCTGTGCTCCGCAACAAGAGAGGCCGCGATAGTGAGAGGCCCGTGCACTGCGATGAAGAGTGGCCCCCGCTTGCCGCAACTAGAGAAAGCCCTCGCACAGAAACGAAGACCCAACACAGCCAAAAATAAAAATTAATTAATTAATTAAAAAAAGACTAATTAGAAGCCAAATAATAGATAAATGACATTAAAGCATATCTAAGATGAATTACGTGAGTTCAGAAATAATGGTGAATGGAAATATCTCTTGTAGAAGGAGATTAAATGTAGCATTGCTTCTAGTGTTTGGAAATATGTTGAAAACATTTGATTCAGAGTATTTGTAAAAGATTTAATTATGTTATACTTGTTAAAGACAATACAAAAATATTACTTAAAGTGTTTAAAGCAAAACAAAACAAAGTAAACTTGTATTGTTTAATCTTATACATCTCAATTCCTTTACTTTTTCCTAATTTCTTTGCATGCTCTTACTGTGCCTGCATAAAAGGGACAATTGAATACTCAAATTTAAAGGTCAACTCTGGGTACAATTGTCATGAATGCCCTGGCAGTCACCCAGTTAATTACACTATAACTTTGAATGCAATTGTGCCAGTAGACTCATACTACATTTGTAAATGCTCATTTCCTATTCATTTCGTTCAAACTGTGACATTATGCATGACCTTTCTGGTACCTGGGCATCTGGGTTCTGACTTCATATTCCTTAGATATAAATTATAATCATTGTCCTATAAGAATCACTCTTGATTACTTATGATCAACAGAAGTATTTTAAAGGGTTTATATACCCACTTGTTATGGGAAAAAAATGCATATTGCTTATTCTGTAACAAACCTTTCCCTTGATTTCCTGTCAAACTTTTTTTTTGTTTTTTTCTTCCAGCTTTATTAAGATAATACTGACATACAGTACTGTATAAGTTTAAGGTGTAGAGCATAATGATTTGATTTACATGCATCATGAAACGATTATCACAGTAAGTTTAATGAAAATTCATTTTCTCAGATAGATACAAAATTAAAGAAATAGAAAAAATTTTTTTCTTATGATGAGAACTTTTAGGATTTACTCTCTTAACAACCTTTATGTATAACATATATCAGGGTTAATTATATTTATCAAGTTGTACATGAAATCCTTAGTACTAATTTATTTTATAACTGTAAGTTTGTACCTTTGACTGCCTTCATTCAATTCACCTTCTCCATACTCCCCACTTCCTGTAACCACAAATCTCATCCCTTTTTCTATTAGTTTGTTTTTGAAGAATAATTTACCTACAATGCTATGTTAGTTCTTGTTACACAACACAGTGATTTGATATATCTATACATTTCAAACTGATTACCACAATAAGTCTAGTTACAATAAGTCACCATACAAAGATATTACACAGTTATTGACTGTATTCCCCACACTGTGCATCTCATACTTGTGAGCCATTTATTTTACAATTGAAGTTTGTACCTTTTTATCTTCCTAACTTATTTCTTCACCCCCTGCCCCCACCCAGCAACCACCTCTTTGTTCTCTGTATCTATAACTCTGTTTTTGTTTGTTTATTTGTTTTTTTTTCAGATTACACATATAAGTGAAATTATACAGTATTTGTCTTCATTGGATTATTATTTCATGTAACAATACTCTCTAGATCAATCCATGTTATCACAAAAGGCAAGATATTATTCTGCTTTATGGCTAAGTAATATTCCATTTTGTGTGTGTGTGTGTGTATACATATATATATAATCTCACATATTCTTTATCCATTCATCTATTAATGGGCACCTACATTGTTTCCACATTTTGTCTATCAAAAATAATAAAGCAAGGAACATAGGGATGCATATTTTTTTTCTAATTAATGTTTTTGTTTTCTTCAGATAAGAGTGGAATTGCTGAACCTTATGTCTTAAACTTTCTGAGAATAAAAATTTTCACATTAGGAAATTTGTCAGCCAAAAGTAATTTGTCCAATATTTTTAAATCTAGGGAATAAAAATAATGAGAAAGGTACAGAGGCACTGGTTTTAAAAATAATAGAAGTTATAGCTTACATTTGATGAGGTAGAGTGGTGAAAACAAAAGGTATTAAAGTTTACATTGCCTAGTGAGACATCAAGTTTAGTACCCCACCCTACTTCCAGAACTAGGGAAGACATTCATAAGAGTCCCAAGCAGGGATTTGTAGGATTCCTTTCCTGAAAAACTAAATAGCTTCAGAGGAAAGACCTCTAGAAACTAATTTCTGGGTTTATCAATGAAACAGTGAGTTATTCACATGTTCATGATGGAATGAGTGCTATCATTTAAACAGAGTGTATTTGAAGATTTTAAGTCCTCACTCTTAAGTATGAATGGACATGCCAGGTACACCAGATTTTTGAGAGAGGCATCAAAGATGAAAGAAAGAACCAAAACAAATAAGAAAAAAAATGGACAAATTAGAATCAATTCAAGGAACAGAAGAAATCATAAAAAAAACATAATATCCACAGAGAAATGAAAAGATCTTTTATATATAAATCAATTACTAGATTATATGGAAAAATCAGAAAATTAAGAAATAGCTATTGGACATTAAAATATGTAACCACAAAACAAAACTTTAATAAATATTTTGGAAATAAAGTTTAAAAATTCCCAGAAAATAGAACAAAAAGATAATAAAATGGAAGAAAAAAGAGAAGGAAGATAGGGAGTTCCCTGGCAGTCCAGTAGATAAGACTCTGTGCTTCCACTGCAGGGGGCACCAATTTGGCCCCTGGTCAGGGAACTAAGATCCCACAAGCCGTGTGGTGTGGCCAGAAAAAAAAAGGAGAAGGAAGATTAAATATTTAGGAAGTCACTACAAGAATTCAAACATATGACTAAGAGTAACATAAACAAAAGAAAATAGTTTAAATCTCCCGATTGGAAGTGTCCAACAAAATAAGCAGCACGATGAAGGAAAGAGGAACTGCACACCAAAGCATAGTATCATGAAATTTCTGAATCATGGATAAAGAGATCCTAAAATCTCCAAACATTAAAATTTTAAAAGTCAGTAGAAAAGATTAGGAATCATAGGTGTCATACTTCTCAGTAGTTAACTTTGTTAGAAGAATGCACAGATTTATTTTTAAGGAAACTCCATAATGTTCTCCATAGTGGTTGTATCAATTTACATTCCCACCAACAGTGCAGGAGGGTTCCCTTTTCACCAAACCCTTTCCAGCATTTATAGTTTCTAGATTTTTGATAATGGCCATTCTGACAGGTGTGAGGTGATACCTCATTGTAGTTTTGATTTGCATTTCTCTAATAATTAGTGATGTTGAGCAGCTTTTCATGTTCCTCTTGGCTATCTGTATGTGTTCTTTGGTGAAATGTCTGTTTAGGTATTCCACCCATTTTTTTACTTGAGTCTTTTTTTTTTTTTTTTTTTTTTTGATATTGAGCTCCATGAGCTGTTTGTATATTTTGGAGATTAATCCTTTGTCCGTGTTTCATTTTGCAAACACTTTCTCCCATTCTGAGGGTTGTCTTTTCGTCTTGTTTATGGTTTCCTTTCCTGTGCAAAAGCTTTTAAGTTGAATTAGGTCCCATTTGTATATTTTTGTTTTTATATTCATTAATTTAGGAGGTGGGTCAAAAATAATCTTGCTGTGATTTACGTCAAACAAATGTGTTCTGGAGCTTCAAGATGGAGGAAGAGTAAGACGTGGAGATCACCTTCCTCCCCACAAATACGTCAGAAATACATCTACATGTGGAACAACCCCTACAGAACACCTACTGAACGCTGGCAGAAAACCTCAGACCTCCCAAAAGGCAAGAAGCTCCCCATGTTCTTATGTAGGGCAAAATAAAAAACAGAGACAAAAGAATAGGGATGGGACCTGCACCAGTGGGAAGGAACTGTGAAGGAGGAAATGTTTCCACATATTAGGAAGGCCCTTCATGGACAGAGACTGCGGGTGGTGGAGGGGGGAAGTTTTGGACACACAGAGGAGTGCACAGCAACAGGGGTGCAGAGGACAAAGCAGAGAGATTCCTGCACAGAGAATCAGTGCTGGCCAGCACTCACCAGCCCGAGAGGCTTGTCTGCTGACCTGCTGGGACAGGTGGAGGCTGGGAGCTGAGGCTCCAGCTTCGGAGGTCAGATCCCAGAGACAGGACAGGGGTTGGGTGAATGCAGGGGTTGAACAGAGCCTGTAGGGTGTTAGTGCGCCACAGTTAGCTGGGAGGGAGTCCAGGAAAAAATCTGTAGTTGCCGAAGAGGCAAGAGACTTTTTCTTGCCTCTTTGTTTCATGGTGCACGAGGAGAGGGGATTAAGAGTGCCACTTAAACGAGCTCCAGACATGGGCGTGAGCTGGGGCAATCAGCGCGGACCACACAGACGGGCATGAGATGCTAAGGCTGCTGCTGCAGCCACCAAGAAGCCTGTGTGCAAGCACAGGTCACTATCCACACCACCCCTCTCAGGAGCCTGTGCAGCCCACCACTTCCAGGGTCGCGTGATCCAGGGACAATATCCCTAGGAGAACACACGTCATACTTCAAGCTGTTGCAATGTCATGCCAGCCTCTGCCACCGCAGGCTCAACCCACATTCCATGCCCCTCCCTCTACCCAGCCTAAGTGAGAAAGAGCCCCTAATCAGCTGCTCCTTTAACCCCATCCTGTCTGAGGGGGAACAGACACCCTCAGGCGACCTACACACAGAGACGGGGCCAAATCCAAAGCTGAACCCCAGGAGCTGGGCGAACACAGAAAAGAAAAGGAAATCTCTCCCAGTAGCCTCAGGAGCAGCGGATGAAATCACCACAATCAACTTGATGAACCCTGCATTGGTGGAATACCTGAATAGACAACAAATCATCCCAAATTGAGGAAGTGGACTTTGGGAGCAACAATATATATATATATATTTTTTTCCCTTTTTCTCTTTTTGTGAGTGTGTATGTGTATGCTTCTGGGTGTGATTTTGTCTGTATAGTTTTGCTTTTACCTTTTGTCCTAGGGTTCTGTCTGTCTTTTTTTTTTTTAGTATAATTTTTAGCACTTGCTATCATTGGTAGATTTATTTTTGGTTTAGTTGCTCACTTCTTTCTTTCTTTCTTTCATTTTTATTACTTTAAAAATTGTTTTTTTTTATAATTACTTTTTATTTTTTATTTTAATAACTTTACTTTATTATTTTCTTTTTTCTTTCTCTTTTTCTCCCTTTTATTCTGAGCCATGTGGATGAGAGGGTCTTGGTGCTCCGGATGGGAGTCGAGAGTCAGGGCTGTGCCTCTGAGGTGGGAGAGCCAAGTTCAGAACATTGGTGCACCACAGACCTCCCAGCTCCATGTAATATCAAATGGTGAAAATCACCCAGAAATCTCCATCTCAACACAAAGACCCAGCTCCACTCAACGACCAGCAAGCTACAATGCTGGACACCCTATGCAAAACAACTAGTAAGACAGGAACACAACAGCACCCATTAGCAGAGAAGCTGCCTAAAATCATAATAAGGTAACAGACACCCCAAAACACACCACCAGACATGGACATGCCCACCAGAAAGACAAGATCCAGCCTCATCCACCAGAACACAGGCACTAGTCCCCTCCACCAGGAAGCCTACACAACCCGCAGAAACTACCTTAGCCACTGGGGGCAGACACCAAAAACAACGGGAACTACGAACCTGCAGCCTGCGAAAAGGAGACCCCTAAAAAAGTAAGTTAAGCAAAATGAGAAGACAGAGAAACACATAGCAGATGAAGGAGCAAGGTAAAAACCACCAGATCTAACAAATGAAGAGGAAATAGGCAGTCTACCTGAAAAAGAATTCAGAATAATGATAGTAAAGATGATCCAAACTCTTGGAAAGAGAATGGAAAAATACAAGAAACGTTTAACAAGGACCAAGAAGATCTAAAGAACAAACAAACAATGATGAGCAAACAATAAATTAAATTAAAAATTCTCTAGAAGGAATCAATAACAGAATAAATGAGAAAGAAGAACGGATAAGTGACATGGAAGATAAAATAGTGGAAATAGCTACTGCAGAGCAGAATAAAGAAAAAAGAATGAAAAGAATTCAGGGGAGTCTCAGAGACCTCTGGGACAATACTAAACGCAGCAACATTCGAATTATAGGGGCTCCAGAAGAAGAAGAGAAAAAGAAAGGGACTGAGAAAATACTTGAAGATATTATAGTTGAAAACTTCCCTAATATGGAAAAGGAAATAATTAATCAAGTCCAGGGAGCACAGATAGTCCCACACAGGACAAATCAAAAGATAAGCACAACAAGACACATATTAATCAAACTATCAAAAATTAAATACAAAGAAAAATATTAAAAGCAACAAGGGAAACACAACAAATAACATACAAGGGAATCCTCATAAGGTTAACAGCTGATCTTTCAGTGGAAACTCTGCAAGCCAGAGGGAGTGGCAGGACGTATTTAAAGCGATGAAACGGAAAAACCTACAACCAAGATTACTCTACCCAGCAAGGATCTCATTTAGATTTGACAGAGAAATTAAAAACTTTACAGACAAGCAAAAGCTAAGAAAAGTCAGCACTGTCAAACCAGCTTTACAACAAATGCTAAAGGAACTTCTTTATGCAGGAAACACAAGAGAAGGAAAAGACCTACAATAACAATACCCCTAAAATTAAGAAAACGGTAATAGGGGCATACATATCGATAATTACCTTAAATGAAAATGGATTAAATGCTCCAACCAAAAGGCATAGACTGGCTGAATGGATACAAAACAAGAACTGTATATATGCTGTCTACAAGAGACCCACTACAGACCTAGAGACACATACAGACTGAAAGTGAGGGGATGGAAAAAGATATTCCATGCAAATGGAAATCAAAAGAAAGCTGGAATAGTAATTCTCATATCAGACAAAATAGACTTTAAAACAAAGACTATTACAAGAGACAAAGAAGGACACTACATAATGATCAAGGGATCAATCCAAGAAGAAGATATAACAATTGTAAATATTTATGCACCCAACATAGAGCACATCAATACATAAGGTAAATACTAATAGCCATAAAAGGGGAAATCGACAGTAACACAAACATAGTAGGGGACTTTAACACCCTACTTCGACCAATGGACAGATCACGCAAAATGAAAATAAATAAGGAAACACAAGCTTTAAATGATACATTAAACAAGATGGACTTAATTGATATTTATAGGACATTCCATCTGAAAACAACAGAATACACTTTATCTCAAGGGCTCATGGAACATTCTCTGGGATAGATCATATCTTGGGTCACAAATCAAGCCTTGGTAAATTTAAGAAAGTTGAAATCGGATCAACTATCTTTTCTGAACACAATGCTATGAAACAAGATGTCAATTGCAGGGAAAAATCTGTAAAAAATACAAACACATGGAAACTAAACAATACACTACTTAATAACCAAGAGATCACTGAAGAAATCAAAGAGGAAATCAAAAAATACCTAGAAACACATGACAATGAAAACACGATGACTTAAAACTTATGGAATGCAGCAAAAACAGTTCTAAGAGGGAAGTTTATAACAATACAATCCTACCTTAAGAAACAAGAGACATCTCAAATAAACAACCTAAACTTACACCTAAAGCAATTAGCAAAAGAACAAAAAAAAAACCAAAATTAGAAGAAGGAAAGAAATCATAAAGATCAGATCAGAAATAAATGAAAAATAATTGAAGGAAACAATAGCAAAGACCTATAAAACTAAACGTTGGTTCTTTGAGAAGATAAACAAAATTGATAAAACATTAGCCAGATTCATAAAGAAAAAAAGTGAGAAGACTCAAAAAATAGAATAAAAAATAAAAAAGGAGAAGTAACAACTGACATTTCAGAAATACAAAGGATCATGAGAGATTACTACAAGCAATTATATGCCAATAAAATGGACATCCTGGAACAAATGGACAAATTCTTAGAAAGGCACAACCTTCCGAAACTGAACCAGGAAGAAATAGAAAATATAAACAGACCAAGCACAAGCACTGAAATTGAAACTGTGATTAAAAATCTTCCAACAAACAAAAGTCCAGGACCCGATGGCTTCACAGGTGAATTCTATCAAACATTTAGAGAAAAGCTAACACCTACCCTTCTCAAACTCTTCCAAAATATAGGAGAGGGAGGAACACTCCCAAACTCATTCTACAAGGCCACCATCAACCGGATACCAAAACAAGACAAAGATATCACAAAGACTACAGGGCAATATCACGGATGAACATACATGCAAAAATCCTCAACAAAATACTAGCAAACAGAATCCAACAGCACATTAAAAGAATCATACCATGATCAAGTGTGGTTTATCCCAGGAATGCAAGGATCCTTCAATATACAAAAATCAATCATCGTGATGCACCATATTAACAAAGTGAAGAATAAAATCCATATGATCATCTCAATAGATGCAGAAAAACTTTTGACTAAATTCAACACCCATTTATGATGAAAACACTCAAGAAAGTAGGCATAGAGGAAACTTACCTCAACATAATAAAGGCCACATATGACAAAACCATGGACAACATCGTCCTCAATGGTGAAAAACTGAAACCACTTCCACTAAGATCAGGAACAAGACAAGGTTGCCCACTCTCACCACTATTATTCAACATAGTGGTGGAAGTTTTAGCCACAGCAATCAGAGAAGAAAAAGAAATAAAAGGAATTCAAATCGGAAAAGAAGAAGTAAAACTGTCACTGTTTCCAGATGACATGATACCATACATAGAGAATCCTAAAGATGCTACCAGAAAACTACTAGAGCTAATCAATGAATTTTGTAAAGTAGCAGGATACAAAATTAATGCACAGAAACCTCTTGCATTCCTATACACTAATAATGAAAAATCTGAAAGAGAAATTAAGGAAACACTCCCGTTTACCATTGCAACAATAAGAATTAAATACCTAGGAATAAACCTACCTAAGGAGAGAAAAGTCCTGTATGCAAAAACTATACGACACTGATGAAAGAAATTAGAGGATACATATAGATGGAGAGATATATCATGTTCTTGGATTGGAAGAATCAACATTGTGAAAATGAGTATACTACCCAAAGCTATCTACAGATTCAATGCAATCCCTATCAAATTACCAATGGCATGTTTCACAGAACTAGAACAAAAAAATTCACAATTTCTATGGAAACATAGAAGACGCTGAATAGCCAAAACAATTTTGAGAACGAAAAATGGAGCTGGAGGAATCAGGCTGCCTGACTTCAGACTATACTACAAAGCTAGGGTAATCAAGACAGTATGGTACTGGCACAAAAGCAGAAATATAAATCAATGGAACAGGATAGAAACCCCAGAGATAAACCCATGCACATATGGTCACCTTATCTTTGATAAAGGAGGCAAGAATATACAATGAAGAAAAGACCGCCTCTTCAATAAGTGGTGCTGGGGAAACTGGACAGCTACATGTAAAAGAATGAAATTAGAACACTTCCTAACACCATACACAAAAATAAACTCAAAATGGATTAAAGACCTAAATGTAAGGCCAGACACTATAAAACTCTTAGAGGAAAACATAGGTAGAACACCATATGACACAAATCACAGCTAGATCCTTTTTGACCCACCTCCTAGAGAAATGGAAATAAAAACAAAAATAAACAAATGGGATATAATTAAACTTAAAAGATTTTGCACATCAAAGGAAACGATAAACAAGACCAAAAGACAACCCTCAGAATGGGAGAATATATTTGCAAATGAAACAACCGACAAAGGATTAATCTCCAAAATTTACAAGCAGCTCATGCAGCTCAATATCATAAAAACAAAAAATCCAATCCAAAAATGGGCAGAAGACGTAAGTAGACATTTCTCCAAAGAAGATATACAGACTGGCAGCAAACACATGAAAGAATGCTCAACATCATCATTAATCATTAGAGAAATGCAAATCAAAACTACAATGAGTATCATCTCACACCAGTCAGAATGGCCATCATCAAAAAATCCACAAACAATAAATGCTGGAGAGGGTGTGGAGAAAAGGCAACCCTCTTTTTTTTTTTTTGTATAACACAGAGAACTATATTCAATATCTTATTTTTTTTTCACACACACACACTGTATTTTATTTTTACAAGAAATAAACTGACACCAAACATTGTTAAAGGATGACCACAACAAAAGCAACAATGATTGCAATTACCAAACACGAAACACACTCATACTATGTCATACTATTGACATTCAGTCCAGTAATCCTCCACTGTAACAGGTCCTTTGCTTTGCAGTGAAAATTGATTTGTATATTTTTTGCCTCTGAGTACTTGTGAGATTTTTTTTTATTCAAACAGAAAATCACAAAAATTATAATCATCCTCATCAGTTCATGCAGTCCATTGTAATTAATTTTTTTTCATCTTGATCTTTTGATAGCACTTTTATGAATTCATCAGTTTTCCATTAGAGTTCTGAAAATGCTTATTCATTCAGTTCAGCAGTATAGTCAGTTACCAGAAACCTGTACTTGTCAGAGTCTTTTCCATGAATTCCTTGAAGATGAAACCCTTTTACAGGAACATTTTTGCAAAAGCATCAGAGTACACCCAGAACTGTCTGTAAATGACAAAAGACTTAAAAATGACCACGGTTAAAGATTTGATGAAAGTTCATAATAATGCAATTGACAAGGAAATTTAGTTATTTCTGAGATATACATTTTAAAGTAATAACTAGAATTATGACTTATAACATTATACCAGAACATATAAGATTTTTAGAAATATCATGTAATGTCTGAAACATTTATAATAACATATTTCTATACTAATAACCCAATGAAAGTTTAGTATTAGTTGTTTTTTTTGTTTGTTTCTTTGCTTTTTATACTGCAGGTCCTTATTAGTCATCAATTTTATACACATCAGTGTATGCATGTCAATCCCAGTCGCCCAATTCAGCACACCACCATCCCCACCCCACCGCGGTTTTCCCCCCTTGGTGTCCATACGTTTGTTCTCTACATGTGTGTCTCAAATTCTGCCCGGCAAACCGGTTCATCTGTACCATTTTTCTAGGTTCCACATACATGCGTTAATATACGATATTTGTTTTTCTCTTTCTGATTTACTTCACTCTGTATGACAGTCTCTAGGTCCATCCACGTCTCAACAAATGATTCAATTTCGTTCCTTTTTCTGTCTGAGTAATACTCCATTGTATATATGTACCACAACTTCTTTATCCATTCGTCTGTCAATGGGCACTTAGGTTGCTTCCATTACCCTGCTATTGTAAACAGTGCTGCAATGAGCATTGGGATGCATGTGTCTTTTTGAATTATGGTTTTCTCTGGATATATGCCCAGTAGTGGGATTGCTGGATCATAGGGTAATTCTATTTTTAGTTTTTAAGGAACCTCCATACTGTTCTCCATAGTGGCTGTATCAATTTACATACCCAACAACAGTGCAAGAGGGTTCCCTTTTCTCCACACCCTCTCCCGCATTTGTTGTTTGTAGATTTTCTGATGGTGCCCATTCTAACTGGTGTGAGGTGATACCTCATTGTAGTTTTGATTTGCATTTCTCTAATAATTAGTGATGTTGAGCATATTTTCATGTGCTTCTTGGACATCGGTATGTCTTCTTTGGAGAAATGTCTATTTAGGTCTTCTGCCCATTTTGGGGTTGGGTTGTTTGTTTCTTTAATATTGAGCTGAATGAGCTGTTTGTATATTTTGGAGATTAATACTTTGTCCATTGATTTGTTTGCAAATATTTCCTCCCATTCTGAGGGTTGTCTTTTCGTCTTGTTTATGGTTTCCTTTGCTGTGCAAAAGCTTTTAAGTTTCATTAGGTTCCATTTGTTTATTTTTGTTTTTATTTCCATTATTCTAGGAGGTGGGTCAAAAAAGATCTTGTGATTTATGTCAAAGAATGTTCTTCCTATGTTTTCCTCTAAGAGTTTTATAGTGTCCGGTCTTACATTTAGGTCTCAAATTCATTTTGAGTTTATTTTTGTGTATGGTGTTAGGGAGTGTTCTAATTTCATTCTTTTACATGTAGCTGTGCAGTTTTCCCAGCACCACTTATTGAAGAGACTGTCTTTTCTCCATTGTATATCTTTGCCTGCTTTGTCATACATTAGTTGACCATAGATGCGTGGGTTGATCTCTGGACTTTCTATCTTGTTCCATTGATCTATGTTTCTGTTTTTGTGCCAGTACCATATAGATTTGATTACTGTAGCTTTGTAGTATAGTCTGAAGTCAGGGAGTCTGATTCCTCCAGCTCCGTTTTTTTCCCTCAAGACTGCTTTGGCTACTCGGGGTCTTTTGTGTTTCCATACAAATTTTAAGATGATTTGTTCTAGTTCCATAAAAAATGCCATTGGTAATTTGATAGGGATTGCATTGAATCTGTAGATTGCTTTGGGTGGTATAGTCATTTTCACAGTATTGATTCTTCCAATCCAAGAACATGGTATATCTCTCCATCTGTTGGTGTCATCTTTAATTTCTTTCATCAGTGTCTTATAGTTTTCTGCATACAGGTCTTTTGGCTTGCTAGTTAGGTTTATTCCTAGGTATTTTATTCTTTTTGTTGCAATGGTAAATGGGAGTGTTTCCTTAATTTCTCTTTCAGATTTTCCATCATTAGTAATAGCAGTGCAAGAGATTTCTGTGCATTAATTTTGTATCCTGCAGCTTTACCAAATTCATTGATTAGCTCTAGTAGTTTTCTGGTGGCATTTTTAGGGTTCTCTATGTAGAGTATCATGTCATCTGTGAACAGTGACAGTTTTACTTCTTCTTTACTAATTTGTATTCCTTTTATTTATTTTTCTTCTCTGATTGCCATGGGTAGGACTTCCAAATCTATGTTGACTAATAGTGGTGAGAGTAGACATCCTTGCCTTGTTCCTGATCTTAGACGAAATCCTTTCAGTTTTTCACCATTGAAAATGATGTTTGCTGTGGGTTTGTCGTATATGGCCTTTATTATGTTGAGGTAGGTTCCCTCTATGGCTACTTTCTGCAGGGCTTTTATAATAACTCGGTGTTGCAATTTGTCAAAAGCTTTTTCTGCATCTATTGAGATGATCATATGGTTTTTATTCTTCAATTTGTTATTATGGTGAATCACATTGATTGACTTGCGTATATTGAAGAATCCTTGCATCCCTGGGATTAATCCCACTTGATCATGGTGTATGATCCTTTTAATTTGTCGTTGGATTCTGTTTGCTAGTATTTTGTTGAGGATTTTTGCGTCTATGTTCATCAATGATATTGGTGTGTAGTTTTCTTTTTTCGTAGTATCTTTGTCTGGTTTTGGTATCAGGGTGATGGTGGCCTCATTGAATGAGTTTGGGGGTGTTCCTTCCTCTGCAATTTTTTGGAAGACTTTGAGAAGGATGGGTGTTAGCTCTTCTCTAAATGTTTTATAGAATTCACCTGTGAAGCCATCTGGTCCTGGACTTTTCTTTGTTGGAAGATTTTTAATCACAGTTTCAATTTCAGTACTTGTGATTGGTCTGTTCATATTTTCTCTTTCTTCCTGTTCAGTCTTGGAAGGTTATAACTTTCTAAGAATTTGTCCATTTCTTCCAGGTTGTCCATTTTATTGGCATAGAGTTGCTTGCAGTAGTCTCTTAGGATGCTTTGTATTACTGCGGTGTCTGTTGTAACTTCTCCTTTTTCATTTCTAATTTTACTGATTTGAGTCCTCTCCCTCTTTTTCTTGATGAGTCTGGCTAATGTTTTATCAATTTTGTTTATCTTCTCAAAGAACCTGCTTTTAGTTTTATTGATCTTTGCTATTGTTTTCTTTGTTTCTATTTCATTTATTTCTTCTCTGATCTTTATGATTTCTTTCCTTCTGCTAACTTTCAGTTTTGTTTGTTCTTCTTTCTCTAGTTCCTTTAGGTGTAAGGTTAGATTGTTTATTTCAGATTTTCCTTGTTTCTTGAGGTAGGCTTTTTTAGCTATAATCTTCCCTCTTAGACCTGCTTTTTCTGCATCCCATAGGTTTTGGATCACCGTGTTTTCACTGTCATTTGTCTCTAGGTATTTTTTGATTTCCTCTTTGATTTCTTCAGTGATCTCTTGGATGTTTAGTAACGTATTGTTTAGCCTCCATGTGTTTGTGTTTTTTACGTTTTTTTCCTTGTAATTGATTTCTAATCTCATAGTGTTGTGGTCAGAAAAGATGCTTGATATGATTTCAATTTTCTTAAACTTACTGAGTCTTGATTTGTGACCCAACATGTGATCTAACCTGGAGAATGTTCTGTGCTCACTTGAAAAAAAGGGTAATCTGCTGTTTTCGGATGGAAAGTCCTATAAATATCAATTAAATCTATCTGGTCTATTGTGTCATTTAAAGCTTCTGTTTCCTTATTTATTTTCATTTTGGATGATCTGTCCATTGGTGTAAGTGAGGTGTTAAAGTCCCCCACTATAATCGTGTTACTGTCAATTTCCTTTTTTATGGCTGTTAGCAGTTGCCTTATGTATTGAGGTGCTCCTATGTTGGGTGCATATATATTTTTAATTGTTATATCTTCTTCTTGGATTGATCCCTTGATCATTATTTAGTGTCCTTCCTTGTCTCTTGTGACATTCTTTATTTTAAAGTCTATTTAATCTGGTATGAGTATTGCTACTCAAGCTTTCTTCTGATTTCCATTTGCATAGAATATCTTTTTCCATCCCCTCATTTTCAGTCTGTATGTGTCCCTAGGTCTGAAGTGGGTCTCTTGTAGACAGCATATATATGGGTCTTGTTTTTGTATCCATTCAGCAAGCCTGTGTCTTTTGGTTGGAGCATTTAATCCATTCACGTTTAAGGTAATTATCGATATGTATGTTCCTATGACGATTTTCTTAATTGTTTTGGGTTTGTTTTTGTAGGTCCTTTTCTTCTCTTGTGTTTCCCACTTAGAGAAGTTCCTTTAGCATTTGTTGTAGAGCTGGTTTGGTGGTGCTGAATTCTCTTAGCTTTTGCTTGTCTGTAAAGCTTTTGATTTCTCCATCAAATCTCAATGAGATCCTTGCCGGGTAGAGTAATCTTGGTTGTAGGTGCTTCCCTTTCATCACTTTAAGTATATTATGCCAGTCCCTTCTGGCTTGTAGAGTTTCTGCTGAGAAATCAGCTGTTAACCTTATGGGAGTTCCCTTGTATATTATTTGTCGTTTTTCCCTTGCTGCTTTCAATAATTTGTCTTTGTCTTTAATTTTTGCCATTTTGATTACTATGTGTCTCGGTGTGCTTCTCCTTGGGTTTATCCTGTATGGGACTCTCTGCACTTCCTGGACTTGGGTGACTATTTCCTTTCCCATGTTAGGGACGTTTTCAGCTATAATCTCTTCAAATATTTCCTCTGGTCATTTCTCTCTCTCTTCTCCTTCTGGGACCCCTATAATGTGAATGTTGTTGTGTTTATTGTTGTTACAGAAGTCTCTTAGGCTGTCTTCACTTCTTTTCATTCCTTTTTCTTTAGTCTGTTCCACAGCAGTGAATTCCACCATTCTGTCTTTCAGATCACTTATCCGTTCTTCTGCCTCAGTTATTCTGCTATTGATTCCTTCTAGTGTAGTTTTCATTTCAGGTATTGTATTGTTCATATCTGTTTGTTTGTTCTTTAATTCTTCTAGGTCTTTGTTAAACATTTCTTCCATCTTCTCGATCTTTGCCTCCATTCTTTTTCTGAGGTCCTGGATCATCTTCACTATCATTATTCTGAATTCTTTTTCTGGACGGTTGCCTATCTCCACTTCCTTTAGTTGTTTTTCTGGGGTTTTCTCTTGTTCCTTCACTTGGTACATAGCCCTCTGCCTTTTCATCTTGTCTATCTTTCTGTGAATGTGGTTTTTGTTCCACAGGCTGCTGGATTGTAGTTCTTCTTGCTTCTCAAAGGCAACCCTCTTGCACTGTTGGTGGGAATGTAAATTGATACAGCCACTATGGAGAACAGTATGGAAGTTCCTTTAAAAACTACAAATAGAACTACTATACGATCCAGCAATCCCACTACTGGGCATATATCCTGAGAAAACTGTAATTCTTAAAGAATCATGTACCACAATGTTCATTGCTGCTCTATTTACAATAGCCAGGACATGGAAGCATCCTAAGTGTCCGTCGACAGATGAATGGATAAAGAAGATGTGGCACATTTATACAATGGAATATTACTCAGCCATAAAAAGAAATGAAACTGAGCTATTTGTAGTGAGGTGGATGGACTTAGAGTCTGTCATACAGAGTGAAGTAAGTCAGATAGAGAAAAACAAATACCATATGCTAACACATATATATGGAATCTAATATATATATATATATATAATGAAGAACCTAGGGGCAGGGTGGGAATAAAGAAGCAGACCTACTAGAGGGTGGACTTGAGGACATTGGGAGGGGGACGGGTAAGTGGGGACAAAGTGAGAAAGTGGCATGGACATATACGCTACCAAATGTAAAATAGGTAGCTAGTGGGAAGCAGCCACATAGCACAGGGAGATCATCTTGGTGCTCTGTGACCAGCTAGAGGGGTGGGATATGGAGGGTGGGACGGAGGGAGATTCAAGAGGGAAGAGATACGGGGATATATGTTATGTATAGCTGATTCACTTTGTTATAAAGCAGAAACTAATACACCATTGTAAAGCAGTTATACTCCAATAAAGATGTTAAAAAAAAACCTGAAAAAATAAAAACAAACAGTTGTGTTCTGCCTATGTTTTCCTCTAAGAGTTTTATAGTGTCCAGTCTTTCATTTAGGTCTTTAATCCGTTTTGAGCTTATTTTTGTGTATGGTGTTAAGGAGTGTTCTAATTTCATTCTTTTACATGTATCTGTCCTGTTTTCCCAGCAGCATTTATTGAAGGGACTGTCTTTCTTCCATTGTATTTTCTTGCCTCCTTTGTCATAGATTAATTGTACATAGGTGTGTGGGTTTATCTCTGGGCTTTCTATCCTGTTCCATTGAATAATGTTGCAATGAATATTCTGTTACATGTATTTTAGTTTACATAATCATAAATTTCTGTTGGGTATATACATAGGAGTGAAATACAGTGGTCATAGGTTCTGTATATATATAAATTAATAGATAATGCTGACAGTTTTCCACAGTGGTTATACAAATTCTGAGGGAAATGTTTTTGATGTAGAATTGTATAAGCAAGTAAACCTTCAATTAAATACAATGGAAAAAACAAGATTTTCAGACATGAAATTTACCTCCCATGGATTCTTTCTTAAGAAGTTGCTGGATTAAGTGTTGAGAGAAAGAGAGAGAGAGTTGGGGAGAGAGAGGGAAAATAAAATCCCATAATAAAAGCTGTGCAACTGGCTCACACACACACCCACAAAAACAGCTGGAAAGATGAAGAGTTGAATGAATGAGGTCTCTGTGAAATAAAATTTAAAGATATTTAGATATATTGAAGCAAACACTAAGGAAAATAAGTAAATTTGATGAATGTTGTTGACTCTGGGAAACAGGAACAGCAATAAATACAGATGATTTGGATGCTGATATTTTTAGGTGTAAGGCTTTTAGTAGTATTTGATATTTTAATCTGAACAACTTTTTGTAGGTACTCTGTTAGATTAAAGAAATTCCTTATATTCATTCCTCTTTTACAAAGGGTTTTTACCATGAATGATTGTAAAATTTGTACAAATCTGTATTCTGCATTGCATCTATGAAGATGATTTTGTACTTTATTCTATTAATGTGATGAAACATATTGGTTTTTATTTAAATATTCTATCTACTTTGCATGCTGAAATAAACCCAACTTGTTCATAATATACTATACTTTAAAAAAATCATTAGATTCAATTTATTTTCTTTAAAAGTTTTGTATTTATGTTTATACAAATGATTAGTCTCTAAGTTTCCTATCCTGTTATTTGTTCTTTACAGAGTTATCCTAGCCCCATAAATTGACTTGCTTCTCTTTCTCTCTCTCTCTCTTTCTCTCTTTCAATCTCCCTTTTATTTTGTCTCTTTCTCTCTCCCTCTCCTTCCTTCTTTGTTTTTCTAGATGAAGTTCTGTAAAATTGGTGTCATTTTTTTCATTAAAAGTTTGGAGAGTTCACTAGTGAGTATATATGGCACTATAGAATTCTGTGGGAAGGGTTTTAGTTGCCAATTTAATAGTTTAAGTTTTAAAATAATTAATGTATTTAATAATACAGTAGTGTTCATTTTTTTATTTTATTTTGTGTCAGTTTTGGTAATTTAAGTTTTTCTAGGAATTCATAAATTTTATGTAAAGTTTTACATTTACTTTTGTTAAATTGTTCATTATATTCTTTTAAAATCTTTGCAGTATCTGTAAAATATATAGTGATACAACTTTTTGATCCCTTATATTTAAATTTTGTGACTTATTTATTTACTTATATATCTATAAATCTATTTACTTATTTTTATCTTGCTCAATTTTGCTAAATGTCTATCAAACATGAGTTTTCAAAGAGTCCACATTTGGCCTTCTTAATTATTTCTATTGTGTTTGTTGTGACTTACATTAATATATTTACTATTTTCTCCCTTTTACTTTTTTAGTATGTAATAATATGTCCATTTACTCATTCTTTAGATGAATTGTTTTGTAATTTAATTCAATTCAATTCAATTGTAATTCAATAGCTATTGGTTAGTAATCTACCTTTTCTAATATATAAAGTTATTGATATAAATTTTTTTCTCTGCACAGATTTGCTTTGTTCCACAAGTTTTAATATGCTGTATGTTCTTTTTATCTAATAAAAATTTTTTTCTACTTTTCATTGTGATGACTTTGAATTGCTTCGAAGTGTATTATTTAATTTCTAAATATTTGGATCTTTTTTCATTATGTTACTGATTTCAGGTTTAATTCCACTGTGGCCAGAGAATACATTCTGAATGATGTCAGTGTTTTGAACTTTGTTTAGATTTGTTTTATGACCCATAATGTGCTCAGTTTGGGTAAAAGTTACACATGCATTTGAAAATAATAGCGATTTAACAGTTTTTTGCAATGTCAAATATGTAAATAGGGTCAGTTTTGTGAATTTTGTTGATTAAATCTTCTGAAGACAATTTTTTTTTCTGCTTGTTATATCAGTTACTCAGTGTGATGTGTTAAATTCTCCCACTATGATGGATTTATCTATTTTCACTTTCATTCTATCAAATATGTTTTTTATATTTTGAATCTGTGTAATTTGGTGCATACAAATTAAAGTTACATCTTTCCAGTGATAGACCCGCTGGATAGAATAACAAATTTTAAAATAATAACAATATTGGCAAGGATATGGGACTGTTGGAACTCATATACTGACAACAGAGATATAAATTTGTATAACCACTTTGGAAAACTCTCTGCATTATCTACTACATTTATATTTATACAGAACCTATGACCACTGTGTTTCACTCCTATGTATATACCCATCAGAAACTTATGATTATGTAAACCTAATTACATGTAACAGAATATTCATTGTAACATTATTCATGTAGCCCAAACTTCAAGCATCACAAATATCCAACAGTAGAATGTACACATGAATTGTGACATATTTATTTCATGGATTACTGGATAGAAAAAAATAAATAAACAAAATACCGTTACATGTAAGAATGAACTTCACAAATGATGTTGATCAAAAAGAGCTGGACATAAAATAATACATTTTTATGCTTCCACTTATGTAAATCTCAAAAGAAAATGGTAAAACTATACTATGATTTTAGAAGTCAGAATACTGGTTACTTTTCTAGAAGAAAGAGATTTTGGTTGAGAAGGAGCCTGAAGGGTTATTTCAGGGAGCTGGTAATATCTTACCTCTTTACCTGTGTGGGGGTTGCATGAGTTTTTTCTCTTAAGATAATTCATTGACCTGATATATTTTTATATACTTTTCTACATGGATGCTATGCTTTAATGAATTGTTAAAAAAATAAGAATGTTAGTTATATTCCCTCTATTTATTTACTGTGAAGTAGATATTTGAGATGCAAATAATATTTCCCTCCCCTCAGGAAGGACCATTTCACCAAACAACAATGTGACTTTTGTCTCTCCTCTTTCTCACCTGAAAGCCTTATTCCCTTGCCTAAAACCCTTTAAGAGCATTCCTGTTGCTATTAAAATAAAGATGAGCATATCTAACTTGGCTTTTAAAGCTCTATATGGTCTCATCCCTGTGTATCACTTTTGCCTCATTTCACATTATCTTCAGTCTTCATCCTAAGCCCTGTGTGAGTATGACTGGCCTTTTGTCGTTCACCATTGGATAACCATAATTCCCAGCATGGTAGTGCTAAATATAAAGATTTACTAAAGTGAATTAGAGAACTGAAACATAAAATATCTCAATAACAAAATAATGGGTCATTAATTATTTCTAGCTTGCTCTTGCTTTCACAGAAAGGGGGAAATATATAAAATAAACAGCTCATAAACTTTATAAACATTAATTTTAGGAAGCTAAGAATAATAGCAAGCTAAATTTTAAAATATCATCTGGTCCACACTCAAGCAGTTTATACCTAAATCATTTCAGACAAATGTGTCACTGATATTTAAAGATTAAAAAAAAAAAGGAAAGAGAGTACAAGATTTTCATTCCATATGGAGCAAATAGAATACCTTTGTCATTCATCTAGTATATTGATCAACAGATAGCAGATGTTACACATTCCCTGAAAGTTCTGGACACAAACTCTGGAAAACAAGGGCTCAACCTTATCCTTCCTCTGAAATTTCTTCCCAACATTTGTGACTGTTTCTGTCATATTTCTAATCTTATGCTTGGATGTCATGTGTTCTTTCCTAATAGTGTTTAAATGTTCTTGAAAGGCAGTGTAATACAGTACAAGGAGCAGCAGCCTTTGAGTTAGAAAACTGATTAGGTTTAAATCATATATCAGTCACCATATGACGATGGGAATGTCATCTAACTTTTCTGTATAGTTTTTCTGTGTTTTTTATGTAACGTTATGGGAAACTCAATGGTTATTATAATGCTACAAATTCCACAGCTTTAGTTTAAGGGGATTTACTGAAGTGATTGATAGATGTAAATGTACTTTAAAAGGTATATGTTATGTACAAATTTAAAACACCATTTAATAATCTCATTGTAATAAAGAAGTATAGAAGGTAAAGCAGATTAATTTTAGTTGAGGTACCTTATATTCTCTATATGTTTAACATACATTATCTTATTTAATGTACACAACAATTTTGAACATTAAGTATTTAAAATTACTAATTTATGTCAGGAAACCTATTAATGTACAGTGTAAATCATTTGTGTAAGGTCACATAGCTGGTCTTTCTTGTGCCTTAGTTCTTGCTCTAGAAACAATACCATTCAAAATCATGCTGTTTCCCAGAAAATATAATACAAGCCATTGAAGCAATGCCATACAATTGTGAACATTTTTGTCATTTTATCCAATATTTTGGGCAACACCTTAAATACAGATCAGTTTACCATAATGTCACTGAGTTATATCATTTCACAAGTTTAAGTATAGGGAATTGTTTGGTCAATTTTAAGGCCAATTGTATTTGAACATTTGAAGTAACACTGTTCCACAAAAGATTAATTCCTAGACAAATGCACTTCTAGGGTGGTCAAGGGTTGTGGTCATGCTTAAATACATTTCCTCCCATGTTACTTGAGTTAATATTGCCCTGGTTACCTAGAGTCCTCAATGCATGACTAACAGTGTAAGAAAAACTAGTGACTCAAAACAGGAAAAATCCAACAATTCTGTGCGAAACAATAAAGTCACTATTATTTTTTTAAGGGCATGCTTTCTATTTGTTAAAATGACATTTTTTTTTAAAAAAGTAAGTCATAAGTGTTTACCCTTGTTATCTGATCTTATGACACTTAAGAGACTAGTAATCCAGCTATTTCCCATATTTTTATGGACACTCTCACTCCAACTTATTTTTTTATTTAGTTGTCACCAGATTTCCCAGAGTGTATGCCAATCATTCTGTCTAGTAATGGAATTTTATTTATAGAAAATACATTGTTAAAATTCAAATACAAATGTGTAAGATCTATAAGTACAGCTTCGGTATCAATAATTTACTAATATATAGCCACTGTTTTAAGAAGGGGAGGTAAAAGGAGGTGCAATGCACATAAGATGATTTTGTGTTCTAGTTGTTTTCTTTTTCTTGTAGGATTTACCCACTTGTTTCCTTTGATAATTGCTATGGGAGTTTGGGTAACTTTAGGTGCTTGGAATGTTTAAGATGGGAAAGCCTAAAGGGAGTTAGAGGGTGATTGCTAGTTAATGGCAGTGCAAATAAAGCATGAGTCATTCAGTTGAAGCTCAGCTCAAACTCACCTCACTCACAATGAACACATACATTATTTCATGATTCTTTTTTTTATCACAGAATGCATATTCCATTTAGAAGTCCTAGAGAAAAATCATTGAAGTACGGGTAGATATGCATTTTAATCAAACAAAGAAAGAATAGTTTCTGGGCCATCTGCCATGAACAACATTATATTTCAACTTTGTATGGTATCAACACTAATTTTAATAAGATGTTACCTCTAATATCCAGTTAGTTAAGATGAATGCACATATTGATTTTAATTCTACACTCTGTCTCTAGAGATAGTCTTAAATTGATTTTTAATTGGTTGCATGACTGACAAACTGAAATTACAATAGATGTTATTCTAAAAATAAATCTTGAAGTTGTTAGTATTTAGTTATCCAGTCCCTGTGGATGGAAAGCCCTGTGATTCTTTTTTGTAAAAACAACACATTTTGCTATGTTTAATGCATTCTACCTATTAAAAGGTGAAAGTATTATTTTTAAAGATGGCTCTTACTATTGCTTTTAAATCCTGTAAAATTTAAAAACAATCTTTAGCACATTTAATTTCAATTTAGAGATTAAAATGAAAACAAAGTTTATTATGAATGCAAAGCTTTCTGAAATTACTTCAAACTGCTAAAGTCACTTTTTGTTTGGGAATTCTGCCATTCTTTTCATTTAGATGTCACTTATATTTATGGACATCAAATTAAATATTTGTAATTCAAAGTCTCTTACCTTATAGTAAAAGTTCTCGCCTATGAATAAACTTTTAATTTGTTTCTGAAATAAAATATAAAACTTCCAAACAAAACAAAAACAAATATGTTATAACTTTTCTAATAGTGTTTCTTTCTGGTTCTTTCACTATTAGTTTTATAGTGTGTATTTCTCCATGTCATTTTTCCATGTAATTGACTTCAGTTTTTTTATTTATTGTATGATGTTATTAATATTTAAGGACTTTTTTTTATAACAGGATTTAATTAAAAGTTCAGAGTGACCATCATCAAGGACTCAAATCTCAGTACTATGAATCACGAATTATTTTAAAGAGCGGATTAAATACCATCATTCAGCCTCCCTGAAGTATTATCGGCAGTCATGTGATATATGTTTAAAATACAGTTATAAAATTTTAGTACCTGAAGATACCTTAGCCATCATTTATAGTACTACCTCTAGATAAGGATAAGGATTGTGTGTTAATCAACTTTATATCTTTCCACAGATGTCTTTGAATGACTAATAACACATACAAAAGAAAACACTCAAATATTTGATGAATTAGTTAGGACACAAAGTCCTATGAGTTTAGTTAGCTCTTCCAAAGACACACAACTAGTGAGTGTCAGTATTAATATTCTGTTACTTCCATAATAAATAAACACAAACTTAGCTGCTTAAAATTGCACAGATTTATTATGTCACAGCTTCTGAGGATCAGAAATCTGGGTAGACCCAACTGGGTCATGTGCTCAGGATCTTATGAGACTCTTATCAAGGTGTTGGTAGAGCTGTGTTTCTTACTGTAGGATCTGTAAAAAATATACTTAGATAACTGAATTTGCTGGAAAATTGAGTTCCTTAGGGTTATATGACTAAGATCCTATTTCCTTACCAATTGTGGGCAGGGATGTTTTTCTTACTAGATACTATTCACCTCCCTTCTCATGCTTTCCATGTGGCTCCTTACAGCAATACTGGGCAAATATATTTAACCTCTGATTTCTCCTTCTGCTGCATCTCAGACTCCAGATCAAAAATGTTGTTTGGGACTTCCCTGGTGGTCAATTCCTTGGTGGTCATCAGCCTACCAATGCAGGGGACACGGGTTCGAGCCCTGGTCCAGAGAGATCCCACATGCCGTGAAGCAACAAAGCCCGTGCACCACAACTACTGAGCCTGCTCTGTAGAGCCCACGAGCCACAACTACTGAAACCTGTGCAACCTAGAACCCACACACTGCAACTACTGAGCCCACGTACCACAACTACTGAGCCCGCTTGCTGCAACTACTGAAGCCCATGGGCCTAGAGCCTGTGCTCTGCAACAAGAGAAGCCACCACAATAAGAAGCCCGTGCACTGCAACGAAGAGTAGCCCCTACTTGCAGCAACTAGAGAAAAACCCGTGCACAGCAATGAAGACCCAACACAGCCAAAAAAAATTTTTTTTCTTTGTTTTTAAGGGCTTAAGTGACTAGATTGGGCCTGCCTGGATAATGCAGGGTAACCTCTATACCTTAATTATATTTATAAAGACAATTTTTCCAATGTCATGTAAAATATTTACACATTCCAGTGATTAGGACATGGGCATCATTGGGGGTGGGAGCGATCATTCTTCCTACCATAGTGTCAAAGCCATGTATATAACCCAGTACCTTTCTCACTATCTTTCAATGACAATTCAGCTGTAATGTGTCTGGAAAGGGAAGGATGAACCAGATAGGACCACTATCTGTGATGAAGAAACTCATTTAAAATTTCAACTTCAGAGCATAAGATAAGAAAAAGGCATGTTTTAGAAATGGCCCTGCAATCCCTGTTGTATTAATGTGACAATTTGTAGTCATCTATGCAAAGTGATTGTATATTGGTATAGTATATAGTTGGTATATATGTGGGAAAAAAATATGAAATGTTAAAATTCAAGAGGGAAAACTTACAAATTCATCCTATGAGGCCAGCATTACCCTGAGACCAAAGCCAGACAAAGAAGTTACAAGAAAAGAAAACTACAGACCAATACTCCTGATGGATATTGATGAAAATCGATCAACAAAATCTAGCAAACAGAATTCAACAGCACATTAAGAGGATTATATATGATGAGAAATATGGATTTATTCCTGGAATGTAAAGACAGTTCACCCTGAGAGAACCAATCAGTGTAAAACACTGCATTAATAAAAACAAAGGCAAAAATTACTTGATTATCTCAATTGATGCAGAAAAATAAATTGACAAAATTTAACACCCTTTTATGATGAAAGCATTCAACAATCTAGGAATAGAAGGAAATGACCTCAACATAATAAAGACCATGTATGAGAAGCCCACAGGTAAAATCATACCCATTGGTGAAATATTGAAAGCTTTTCCTCTAAGATCAGGAACAAGGCAAGGATGACTGTTTTTTGCCACCTCTGTTGAACATAGTACTGGAAGTCCTAGCCAGAGCAATTAGACAAAAAAAAAAAAAAAAAAAAAAGAAAAGAAAAGAAAAGAAAGGCATTAAAATTGGGGAAAAAAAGAAGTGAAATTATTTCTTTTACAGATGACATAATCTTATATGTAGGTAAACCTAAAGATTTACACACAGACACACACACAAACACACACACAAAAGGCCTGTTAGAACTAATAGTCGAATACAGCAAAACTGCAGGATACAAAATCAACACTCAAAACTTAGCTGTGGGGGCTTCCCTGGTGGCGCAGTGGTTGAGAATCTGCCTGCTAATGCAGGGGACACGGGTTCGAGCCCTGGTCTGGGAAGATCCCACATGCCACGGAGCAGCTGGGCCCGTGAGCCACAATTGCTGAGCCTGCGCGTCTGGAGCCTGTGCCCCGCGACGGGAGGGGCCGCGATAGAGAAAGGCCCGCGCACCGCGATGAAGAGCGGTCCCCGCACCGCGATGAAGAGTGGCCCCCGCTTGCCGCAACTGGAGAAAGCCCTCGCACGAACCGAAGACCCAACACAGCCAAAAATAATAAATAAATAAATAAATAAGAAAATCCTTTAAAAAAAAAAAAAAAAAAAAAACTTAGCTGTGTTTCTATATACTATGAGTGAATAATCTGAAAAGGAATTTAAGAAAACAATTTTATTTATAATACACCCAAACCAATAAAATATTAGAATTAAACTTTAACCAAGGAATCAAAAGACTTGTACACTGAAAACCACAAAATATTGCTGAAAGGAATTAAATAAGATATCAATAAATGAAAAGATATCTGATATTCATGGATTTAGTGACCTAATATTATTAAGAAAGATGCCACATTTTTTCCAGACAGAGAAATTTTTTTTTTCTAAAATTCATATGGAATCTCATGGGACCCAGAAAAGCTGAAACAATTCTGAAAATGGAAGACGAAGTTGGAGAACTCATGCTTCCTGATTTTAAACTTACTACAAAGCTGCAGTATTCAAAACAGTGTGGTGGTGACGTAAGGACAGACATGTAGACAACTGGAATAGAAGAGAGAGTACAAAAGTAAATTGTCACATATGGTCAAATGATTTTTGACAAGGGTGCCAAGGCCATTCAATAAGGAAATAGTAGTCTTTTCAGCAAATGGTATTGTGAAAGCTGGAATTCCACATGCAAAAGAACAATGTTGGACCCTTACCTTAAACCACATACACAAATTAAGACAAAATGAATAAAATCCCTAAATGTAAGAGCTAAAATTATAAAAACTCTTACAAGAAAACAGGAAAAACTTCATAACATCAGATTTGGCAATGATTTCTTATATGTAATACCTAAAGCAAAGGCAACAGAAGAACAAATAGATAAATTGGACTACATGAAAGTTAAACTCTTCTGTGTATCAGAGAACATAAGCAACAGAGTGAAAAGGCAACTCACATAATAGGAAAAATATTTGCAATAATACATGTGATACAGGGTTATATTAGTCTGTTCATGCTGTCATTACAAAATACCATATACTGGATAGCTTATACAACAGAAATTTATTTTCTCACAGTTCTGGAAGCTGGAAGTCCTAGATCAATGTCTGGAAGGGTCAGCTTTTGGTAAGGGCACACTTCCTGGTTAATAGATGGCCATCTTCTTGCTGTATTCTCACATGGTGGAAAGACAGAACTCTCTGGTGTCTCTTCTTAAAAGGACACTAATCCTATGGGATCAGAGCCCCACCTCTGTGATGTGGACAAACAATATCACCTTCTATTTCAGTAAACAAAGGATGTTGAGTCATAAAGCCATCAGCCACTGCAGCCACCCCCAACAGTGTACACTGAGGGGAATTCAGGGCAGAGAAAAACAGGATCCTGTACCTAGATAGTTAAGATGTGTATCAAAGAAATTATTTCAATAAGTCTGTACTCTTGCATTTTCCCATACATAGAAAATCACTAAAGTCATTAACTTGAGAAGTTGGTTTTTGTGATTAGCATTAATCTTTTGATGTTTAACTACATTTTATTTTGGCAAAAACTCCTACATATCCTGGCTCCTCCCTTACCTTGCTGGAACAGTCCCTCAGAGCTCTCTGAGAGGCTGTATGCAGCTTAAGTCCACCAAATAAAACATAATTCTCAACTTTTATGTTGTGCATTTTTTTCAATCAACAATGACCTCATTTCACCTTTACCTCCTTATAGGCCCTATTTCCAAATACAATCACACTGGGGGTTTAGGGCTTCAACATATGAATTTGAAGGGTGAACACAATTCAGTCCATAGCAGGGGTTAATATCATGAATATATAAAGAATGCCTACAACATAATGACAAAAAATACAACCTGATTAAAAAATGAACAAAGAACTTGAATTGTCTTTTCTTCAGAGAAGATACACAAGTGGCCAGTAAACAGCTGAAAAGATCCTCAACAGCTTCAAATCAATAGGGGAAAGCAAATCAAAACCGCAATGAGATATACATCATACCCATTAAAATGGCTACTATCAAAAAATAGAAATAACAAGTGGTTGCAAGGATGTGAATAAATAAGAACCCTAGTTCAGTGTTTTCAGGAATGGTGCAGCTCCTGTGGAAAATATTATGGTGGTTCTTGAAAAAATGAAATAGAATTACCATGTATAATAGAATTATGTTACAGTAATTCCACTCTTGTGTATATACCCAAAATAATTGAAAATGGTCTCAAAGAGATAGCTATATATTCATGTTTATAGCAGCATTGTTTACAGTAGCCAAAAGGTGGAATCAGCCCAAGTGCCCATCAAGGATGAATAAAAAAATGTGATATATAAATACAATGGAAAAAAGGAAAAAAAAAAATCTGACACATGCTACAATATAGATGAGCCTTAAAGATATTATGTTAAATGAAACAAGCCAGTCACAAAATGACAAATACTGTATGCTTTCACTTATATGAAGTACTTAGAGGAGTCAAATACATATAGACAGGAAGTAGAAATGCGGTTGCCAGGGACTGGGAGGAGGGGGAATGGGGAGTTATTGTTTAATGGTTATAGAGTTGTAGTTTTGCAAGATAAAAAGAGTTCTGGAGATGGATGATGGTGATGGTTGCACAACGGTATGAATGCATTTAATATCAATGAAATGAACACTTAAAATGATTAAGATGTTTAATGTTATGAGTATTTTACCACAATTTTAAAAATAATAACTAACATAATTAATTAATTAATTTAAAAAATGAACAGAGTGACAATACTGCTAACATTATTACCAAATAAACTAAATTAAATAGTTTGGGATAGAATAAGTTAAATGCATATGTAAAAATCACATTATCAGTTTGAGTTTTAACCCAAAGGAACCATCTGTTCCCAGACTTTAAAATTGTATAATTGCTAGTTTCTAAGTAATTTTGATGCTCACATGGATTCAAAGCAGAGATTCTAAGGACAGGAGCTTACAATAACAGCTAAACTAATTAGAATGACAGAAGGTACATATTAGGTAGCATTTTACAACAGAGGAAAGTTATTGAAATAACAAGATCCAGATGTTACCTTAAATTGAAGCTTATTCTCTTCAGAAACCATCAAATCGTATCTGATAGTAATGTTTCACCCAAATGCTGACTTAATGCATAAACGATTGCATTGTTTATGTATTCTAAAAGGAAACTACACACCTGTGAAGAAAACCTGCTTTCCAATGGGATTAGAATGACAGCTGTGTCCTGTAAAGACATGGGGAATCTATACATCTGTTTTAAATCTCACACACTAGACTCATTCTGAACAACTTTATCTTAAAAAGTATTAAGGGAAAATATTAAAACTGTCTAATTTACTTTTAAACCAACACTTCAGATAGAGTGAGGACTAACTCAATAGTATAAAGGACACAAATATGGACAATACATAAATCATTAAACTTATTTAGATCATTAACATCTATTTTCAAGTCATAATTTGGCAATTATTGAATGATACCAAGTAGTTTTCCTAAACAAAACTTCAGTTTAAATATTTATAGAATAATATATGTTAGTTTAAACATAAAAGAATTGGCATTCTGCACTAAGAAAAATGAGATTTATAATTATGTACTATTACAGATAATATCAGATGACAAGAATTTTTCTGCTGTTATAGTAGCAATTATGATTGGACTAGAACTGTAAAGAAACAAGAGATGACTTGTGGGTTGAGTAAAAAAATCAGATGCCAGATAAGCCTGGAGACAACTCCCATCCTTACCATTTAAGCTAATCTTTCCAAACTCAAGTTTTCTTGTAGGCATAATTTTATTTGTATTAATATGAGGACAAGATGATTAATACAAATTATCTAACACAGTGCCTGGAATATAGTAAGTGCTAAATACATTTTAATTACTATTATGGTATTTTTTTTTTCAAGCATCTTTATTGAAGTATAATTGGCTTACAATAGTGTGTTAGCATCTGCTTTATAACAAAGTGAATCAGTTATACATATACAATATGTTCCCATTTCTCTTCCCTCTTGCATCTCCCTCCCTCCCACCCTCCCCATCCCACCCCTCTAGGTGGTCACAAAGCACCGAGCTGATCTCCCTCTGCTGTGCGGCTGCTTCCCACTAGCTATCTATTTTACATTTGGTAGTGTATATATGTCCATGACACTCTCTTACCCTGTCACATCTCACCCCACCCCCTCCCCATATCCTCAAGTCCATTCTCTAGTAGGTCTGTGTCTTTATTCCCTTCTTGCCACTAGGTTCTTCATGGCCTTTTTTTTTTTCCCTTAGATTCCATATATATGTGTTAGCATACTGTATTTGTTTTTCTCTTTCTGACTTACTTCACTCTGTATGACAGACTCTAACTCCATCCACCTCATTACAAATACCTCCATTTCATTTCTTTTTATGGCTGAGTAATATACCATTGTATATATGTGCCACATCTTCTTTATCCATTCATCTGTCGATGGACATTTAGGTTGCTTCCATGTCCTGGCTATTGTAAATAGAGCTGCAATGAACATTTTGGTACATGACTCTTTTTGACCTATGGTTTTCTCAGGGTATATGCCCAGTAGTGGGATGGCTGGGTCGTATGGTAGTTCTATTTGTAGTTTTTTAAGGAACCTCCATACTGTTCTCCATAGTGGCTGTATCAATTTACATTCCCACCAACAGTGCAAGAGTGTTCCCTTTCCTCCACACCCTCTCCAGCATTTATTGTTTCTAGATTTTTTGATGATGGCCATTCTGACCGGTGTGAGATGATATCTCATTGTAGGTTTGATTTGCATTTCTCTAATGATTAATGATGTTGAGCATTCTTTCATGTGTCTGTAGGCCATCTGTATATCTTCTTTGGAGAAATGTCTATTTAGATCTTCTGCCCATTTTTGGATTGGGTTGTTCGTTTTTTTGTTATTGAGCTGCATGAGCTGCTTGTAAATCTTGGAGATTAATCCTTTGTCAGTTGCTTCATTTGCAAATATTTTCTCCCATTCTGAGGGTTGTCTTTTGGTCTTGTTTATGGTTTCCTTTGCTGTGCAAAAGCTTTTCAGTTTCATTAGGTCCCATTTGTTTATTTGTGTTCTTATTTCCATTTCTCTGGGAGCTGGGTCAAAAAGAATCTTGCTGTGATGTATGTCATAGAGTGTTCTGCCTATGTTTTCCTCTAAGAGTTTGATAGTGTCTGCCCTTACACTTAGGTCTTTAATCCATTTTGAGTTTATTTTTGTGCATGGTGTCAGGGAGTGTTCTAATTTCATACTTTTACATGTTCCTGTCCAATTTTCCCAGCACCACTTATTGAAGAGGCTGTCTTTTCTCCACTGTATATGCTTGCCTCCTTTATCAAAGATAAGTTGACCATATGTGTGTGGGTTTATCTCTGGGCTTTCTATCCTGTTCCATTGATCTATATTTCTGTTTTTGTGCCAATACCAAACTGTCTTGATTACTGAAGCTTTGTAATATAGTCTGAAGTCAGGGAGCCTGATTCCCCCAGCTCCATTTTTCGTTCTCAAGATGGCTTTGGCTATTCGGGGTCTTTTGTGTTTCCATACAAATTGTGAAATTTTTTGTTCTAGTTCTGTGAAAAATGCCAGTGGTAGTTTGATAGGGATTGCATTGAATCTGTAGATTGCTTTGGGTAGTAGAGACATTTTCACAATGTTGATTCTTCCAATCCAGGAACATGGTATATCTCTCCATCTATTTGTATCATCTTTAATTTCTTTCATCAGTGTCTTATAATTTTCTGCATACAGGTCTTTTGTCTCCTTAGGTAGGTTTATTCCTAGATATTTTATTCTTTTTGTTGCAATGGTAAATGGGAGTGTTTTCTTAATTTCACTTTCAGATTTTTCATCATTAGTGTATAGAAATGCAAGAGATTTCTGTGCATTAATTTTGTATCCTGCTACTTTACCAAATTCATTGATTAGCTCTAGGAGTTTTCTGGTAGCATCTTTAGGATTCTCTATGTATAGTATCATGTCATCTGCAAATAGTGACAGCTTTACTTCTTCTTTTCCGATTTGGATTCCTTTTATTTCTTTGTCTTCTCTGATTGCTGTGGCTAACACTTCCAAAACTATGTTGAATAATAGTGGTGAGAGTGGGCAACCTTGTCTTGTTCCTGATCTTAGTGGAAATGGTTTCAGTTTTTCACCATTGAGGACAATGTTGGCTGTGGGTTTGTCATATATGGCCTTTATTATGTTGAGGAAAGTTCCCTCTATGCCTACTTTCTGCAGGGCTTTTATCATAAATGGGTGTTGAATTTTGTCAAAAGCTTTCTCTGCATCTATTGAGATGATCATATGGTTTTTCTCCTTCAATTTGTTAATATGGTGTATCACATTGATTGATTTGCGTATATTGAAGAATCCTTGCATTCCTGGGATAAACCCCACTTGATCATGTTGTATGATCCTTTTAATGTGCTGTTGGATTCTGTTTGCTAGTATTTTGTTGAGGATTTTTGCATCTATGTTCATCAATGATATTGGCCTGTAGTTTTCTTTCTTTGTGACATCTTTGTCTGGTTTTGGTATCAGGGTGATGGTGGCCTCGTAGAATGAGTTTGGGAGTGTTCCTCCCTCTGCAATATTTTGGAAGAGTTTGAGAAGGATAGGTGTTAGCTCTTCTCTAAATGTTTGATAGAATTCGCCTGTGAAGCCATCTGGTCCTGGGCTTTTGTTTGTTGGAAGGTTTTTAATCACAGTTTCAATTTCAGTGCTTGTGATTGGTCTGTTCATATTTTCTATTTCTTCCTGGTTCAGTCTCGGCAGTTTGTGCATTTCTAAGAATCTGTCCATTTCTTCCAGGTTGTCCATTTTATTGGCATAGAGTTGCTTGTAGTAATCTCTCATGATCTTTTGTATTTCTGCAGTGTCAGTGGTTACTTCTCCTTTTTCATTTCTAATTCTATTGATCTGAGTCTTCTCCCTTTTTCTCTTGATGAGTCTGGCTAATGGTTTATCAATTTTGTTTATCTTCTCAAAGAACCAGCTTTTAGTTTCATTGATTTTTGCTATTGTTTCCTTCATTTCTTTTTCATTTATTTCTGACCTGATCTTTATAATTTCTTTCCTTCTGCTGGCTTTGGAGTTTTTTTGTTCTTCTTTCTCTAATTGCTTTAGGTGCAAGGTAAGGTTGTTTATTCGAGATGTTTCCTGTTTCTTGAGGTAGGCTTGTATTGCTATAAACTTCCCTCTTAGCACTGCTTTTGCTGTGTCCCATAGGTTTTGGGTCGTTGTGTCTCCATTGTCATTTGTTTCTAGGTATTTTTTGATTTCCCCTTTGATTTCTTCAGTAATCACTTCGTTATTAAGTAATGTATTGTGTAGCCTCCATGTGTTTGTATTTTTTACAGATCTTTTCCTGTAATTGATATCTAGTCTCATAGCGTTGTGGTCGGAAAAGATACTTGATACGATTTCAATTTTCTTAAATTTACCAAGGCTTGATTTGTGACCCAAGATATGATCTATCCTGGAGAATGTTCCATGAGCACTTGAGAAAAATGTGTATTCTCTTGTTTTTGGGTGGAATGTCCTATAAATATCAATTAAGTCCATCTTGTTTAATGTATCATTTAAAGCTTGTGTTTCCTTATTTATTTTCATTTTGGATGATCTGTCCATTGGTGAAAGTGGGGTGTTAAAGTCCCCTACTATGATTGTGTTGCTGTCAATTTCCCCTTTTATGGCTGTTAGTATTTGCCTTATGTATTGAGGTGCTCCTATGTTGGGTGCATAAATATTTACAATTGTTATACCTTCCTCTTGGATCGATCCCTTGATCATTATATAGTGTCCTTCTTTGTCTCTTGTAATAGTCTTTATTTTAAAGTCTATTTTGTCTGATATGAGAATTGCTACTCCAGCTTTCTTTTGATTTCCATTTGCATGGAATATCTTTTTCCATCCCCTCACTTTCAGTCTGTATGTGTCCCTAGGTCTGAAGTGGGTCTCTTGTAGACAGCATATGTATGGGTCTTGTTTTTGTATCCATTCAGCCAACCTGTGTCTCTTGGTGGGAGCATTTAATCCATTTACATTCAAGGTAATTATCGATATGTATGTTCCTATTCCCATTTTCTTAAATGTATTGGGTTTGTTATTGTAGGTGTTTTCCTTCTCTTGTGTTTCTTGCCTAGAGAATTTCCTTTAGCATTTGTTGTAAAGCTGGTTTGGTGGTGCTGAACTCTCTCAGCTTTTGCTTGTCTGTAAAGGTTTTAATTTCTCTATCGAATCTGAATGAGATCCTTGCTGGGTAGAGTAATCTTGGTTGTAGGTTTTTCTCCTTCATGACTTTAAGTATATCCTGCCACTCCCTTCTGGCTTGCAGAGTTTCTGCTGAGAGATCAGATGTTAACCTTATGGGGATTCCCTTGTGTGTTATTTGTTTTTTTTTCCCTTGCTGCCTTTAATATGTTTTCCTTATATTTAATTTTTGACAGTTTGATTAATATGTGTCTTGGCGTGTTCCTCCTTGGGTTTATCCTGTATGGGACTCTCTGTGCTTCCAGGACTTGATTAACTATTTCCTTTCCCATATTAGGGAAGTTTTTAACTATAATCTCTTCAAAAATTTTCTCAGTCCCTTTCTTTTTCTCTTCTTCTTCTGGTACCCCTATAATTCGAATGTTGGCACGTTTAATGTTGTCCCAGAGGTCCCTGAGACTGTCCTCAGTTCTTTTCATTCTTTTTTCTTTATCCTGCTCTGTAGTAGTTATTTCCACCATTTTATCTTCCAGGTCACTTATCCTTTCTTCTGCCTCAGTTATTCTACTATTGATCCCATCTAGAGTATTTTTAATTTCATTTATTGTGTTTTTCATCATTGCTTGGTTCCTCTTTAGTTCTTCTACATCCTTGTTAAATGTTTCTTGCATTTTGTCTATTCTATTTCCAAGATTTTGGATCATCCTTACTATCATTATTCTGAATTCTTTTTCAGGTAGACTACCTATTTCCTCTTCATTTGTTAAGTCCAGTGTGTTTTGAGCCTGCTCCTTCATCTGCTGTGTGTTTTTCTGTCGTCTCATTTTGCCTATCTTACTGTGTTTGGAGTCTCCTTTTCACAGGCTGCAGGTTCGTAGTTCCCGTTGTTTTTGGTATCTGTCCCCAGTGGCTAAGGTTGGTTCAGTGGGTTGTGTAGGCTTCCTGGTGGAGGGAACTAGTGCCTGAGTTCTGGTGGATGAGGCTAGATCTTGTCTTTCTGGTGGGCACGTCCACGTCTGGTGGTGTATTTTGAGGTGTCTGTGGCCTTATTTTGATTTTAGGCAGCCTCTCTGCTAATGGATGGGGTTGTGTTCCTGTCTAGCTAGTTGTTTGGCATAGGGTGCCCAGCACTGTAGCTTGCTGGTCGTTGAGTGAAGCTGGGTCTTGATGTTGAGATGGAGATCTCTGGGAGATTTTTGCCGTTTGGTATTACGTGGAGCTGGGAGGTCTCTTGTGGACCAGTGTCCTGAAGTTGGCTCTCCCACCTCAGAGGCACGGCCCTGATGCCTGGCTGGAGCACCAAGAGCCTTTCGTCCACACGGCTCAGAGTAAAAGGGAGAAAAAATAGAAAGAAAGAAAGAAAGAGGCTATAATATAGTGAAGTAAAATAAAGCTATTTAAAGCAAAGCTATACAGACAAAATCTCACCCAGAAGCATATACATATACACTCACAAAAAATAGGAAAAGGGGAAAAATTAATATCTCCTGCTCCCAGAGTCCCCCTCCTGAATTTGGGATGATTCGTTGTCTATTCAGGTATTCAACAGATGCAGGCACATCAAGTTGTTTGTGGAGTTTTAATCCGCTGCTTCTGAGGCTGCTGGGAGAGATTTCCCCTTCTCTTCCCTGTTCGCACAGCTCCTGGGGTTCAGCTTTGGATTTGGACCCGCCTCTGCGTGTAGGTCGCCTGATGGCGTCTGTTCCTCGCCCAGACAGGACGGGGTTAAAGGAGCAGCTGCTTCGGGGGCTCTGGCTCACCCAGGCCGCGGGGAGGGAGGGGTACAGAGGAGGCGGGGCGAGCCTGCGGCGGCCGAGGCCGGCGTGACGTTGCACCAGCTCGAGGCGTGCAGTGCGTTCTCCCGGGGATGTTGTCCCCAGATCCCGGGACCCTGGCAGTGGCGGGCTGCACAGGCTCCCGAGAGGGGAGGTGTGGAGAGTGACCTGTGCTCACACACAGGCTTTTTGGAGGCGGCAGCAGCAGCCCCAGCGTCTCACGCCCGTCTCTGGGGTCCGCGCTGATCGCCGTGGCTTGCGCCCTTCTCTGGAGTTCGTTTAGGCGGCGCTCTGAATCCCCTCTCCTTGCGCGCAGCGAAACAAAGAGGCAAGAAAAAGTCTCTTGCCTCTTCGGCAGCTGCAGACCTTTTCCCGGTCTCCCTCCCGGCTAGCTGTGGTGCGCCAACCCCTTCAGGCTGTGTTCACGCCGCCAGCCCCAGTCCTCTCCCTGCGATCTGACCGCAGCCCGAGCCTCAGCTCCCAGCCCTGCCCGCCCCAGCGGGGGAGCAGACAAGCCTCTCGGGCTGGTGAGCGCCGCTCGGCGCCGAGCCTCTGTGCGGGAGTCTCTCCGATTTTCCCTCTGCGCCCCTGTTGCTGTGGGATCCGCGCTGATAGCCGCGGCTTGCACCCTTCTCTGGAGTTCATTTAGGCAGTGCTCTGAATCCCCTCTCCTTGCCCGCAGCGAAACAAAGAGGCAAGAAAAAGTCTCTTGCCTCTTCGGCAGCTGCAGACTTTTTCCCGGACTCCCTCCGGGCTAGCTGTGGTGCGCTAACCCCTTCAGGCTGTGTTCAGGCCGCCAGCCCCAGTCCTCTCCCTGCGATCCGACCGCAGCCCGAGCCTCAGCCGGTATTTGTTTTTATAATTATCATTTCAATGAAAATTTGGCAAAACTTAAATGAACTCCAGAACTGACCTAATATAGTCTAATTAATTTTAATTACAGCTGACCCATGAACAACATGGTTTTGAACTGTGTTTGGGTCCTCTTATACACAGATTTTTTTCAATAAATATGTACTAAAGTACTATACACTGTGGTTGGTTGAATCCACAGATGTGGAACTGCAGATATTAAGGACCAACTGTAAAATTCTTTGAAGATTTTCAACTTCCTAGAGGGTAGATTCCCCTAATCCCTTCATGGTTCAAAGGTCACCTGTATTCTTTGTACTGTCCCATATTCTACTTTCTTTCCAGTTTGTCATCTCATACTCAGAATTTGGTCAGGGTAGCATCAGCTCCTTCTTATCCCAGCTGTTCAGTTTTCACAGTAGCTTTATGAATTTTATTTATTAAATAATAATTATCAATTATCTAATTTGTGCCTGGAAATGTACTAAGTTTGAAAATACAGAGATGTATAGCAAGTGCCCTCAAGCCTCTTAATGTATTGAGGAATATAGGCAAAAATAATTAGCCAGTTCAATACAAAATTATAAGTGCACTGGATAGAAGATGGTCACAAAGAAGGAACATAAAGGGAGGGCTTTTTCCTTAGTATTGTGGGGGAAGGTAAAATAGAAAATGTTTCTGAAAGGAAATTATGCTCTAGTTGAATTATAAAGATCTAATTAAGATTTAAGGGGCAGAGAACAAAGAAAGCATATTTTAAAATAATGAGACCAAGGAAAGCATGGTTCCTTAGAAGAAGTAAAATTATTATTATATTTGGAAAAAAAAAGTAATAATAAGAGTTGAGGCTGGAAAGATAAGCAATAGTAAGAATAGAAAGACGAGTTCATCACAAGTGTGGAGATTAATCTTTATCCTCAAGTTGATGGGAAGCCACTGAAGCATTTTAAGCAGGCAAGTAACATAATGAGGTTTGTAATTCAGGAAAAAAAAAAACATGCCTATGATAGTTTGGGAGATGAGTTGAGAGGGTGAAAGTAAAATCAGGAAAAACAGGACACCATTGCAGTAAGCCAGATGAGATATTACAGAGGAGGCTAGATGTACAAATAGAAAACTTAATTATCTGGACTGAAGGTATAAGTTTAAAGTACTCATAATATCATAAATTAAATAATGGGTGTGGATGGATTTCCCATAAAAACATACAGAATAATTAAGATAGCATAATACTAAAATGGAATGAAAATACCAAATAAGCATACACACAAATACACATCAGAAAAAAAGATAAAGAAAAATGATCTAAAGGCCAACATTTCTTAAGAATAGAGGTTGGGAAATTCTAAGTAATAGCAAACAGAACCCATCAGAATATTTTAAAAAAATAGTACATTATGATGTATTTTATTCCAAGAATGAAAAGATGTTCCAACATTAGAAAAATTACCAATGTAATTCACAATAAAGAGAATAAAGGAGAGAATAATTGCTCAGAAAATCATAAAGCACTTGATTAAGTTGAAAACTCAATTTTGAGTTATATAAATAAAAACTCCTAGAAAAATAGAAGTGAAAGGAACTACAAGGGAGTCCTACTATCTGGCAATGCATAATTGAAGTCTATACAGCTATAGGGAAATGTAGGTAACTAAATTCTCATGGATAGGTACATAGATAGATAGATAGAGATAGAGAGACAGATAGAAATAATACACATACACTATATGTATATACATACTAATAAAATATTAATTTGGTCACTTATAAAATTATTTTTATTCAATTCTCCTAGTTTAGCAATAATATGTATCCCATATGATCACATAAATATCTTTGCAGGTCAGTGGCTACAATGAAATTAAAATGTTCATCTCTTCAGAGGTATATAATTTCATGAAGATTCTAGAAATAATGTTGAAGTACAGTTTGATCATAACAAAATATATTAAGAATTAGAGAGGTAAGCTGAAGGTGGTAGAATAGAAGGACGTATGCTCATCCCTTCTTATGAGAACACCAGAATCACAACTAACTGCTGAACAACCATCAACAAAAAAATGCTGGAACCTACCAAAAAAGATATCCAACATCCAAAGACAAAGAGGCCACAACAAGATGGTAGGAGGGACACAATCGTGATAAAATGAAATCCCATACCCATTGGGTGGGCAAACCACAAACTGGAAAATAATTATACCACAGAAGTTCTCCCACTGGAGTGAAAGTTCTGAGCCCCACATCAGACATCCCAGTCTGGGGGTCTGGCAATGGGAGGAGGAGTCTCCAGAGAATCTGGCTTTGAAAGTCAGCAGGATTTGATTACAGGACTTCCACAGGACTGGGGAAAACAGACTCCACTCTTGGAGGGCACACACAAAGTCTTCTGTGCACCAGGACCTAGGAGAAAAAAGCACTGACCCCATAAGAGACTGGGCCAGACCTACCTGCTAGTACTGGAGAGTCTCCTGCCGAGTTGGTGGGGGGTGGCTCTGGCTCACTGTGGGGACGAAGACACTGGCAGCAGCAGTTCTGGCAAGTACTCATTGGGATGAGCCCTCCTGGAGGCTACAATCAGCCCCACCAAACAGACTTTAGGCTCCAGTGCTGGGTTGTCTCAGGCCAAACAACCAACAGGCAGGAACACACCCATCAGCAGAGAAGTGGATTAAAGTTTTACTGAGCACAGCCTGGCCCACCAGAGGGTGAAGACCCAGCTCTACCCACCACCAGTCACTCCCATCAGGAAGTTTGCACAACCCTCTTAGATAGCCTCATTCACCAGAGGGCAGACAGCAGAAGCAAGGAGAATTACAACAGTGCAGCCTGCAGAATGGAAACCACAATCACAGAAAGTTACGCAAAATGAAATGGCAGAGATTGAATATGTCCCAGATGAAGGAACAATATAAAACCCCAGAAAAACAACTAAGTGAAGTAAATAGGCAGCCTAATGGAAAAAAAATTCAGATTAATGATAGTGAAGATCATCAAGGATCTTGGAAAAAGAATGGAGGCAAGGATTGAGAAAATTCAAGAAATGTTTAACAAAGACCTAGAAAAACTAAAGAACAAAAAACAGAGATGAATAATACAATAACTGAAATGAAAAATACACTAGAAGGAATCAACAGCAGAATAACTGAGGCAGAAGAACGGATAAGTGATCTGGAAGACAGAATGGTGGAAATCACTGCAGTGAAACAGAATAAAGAAAAAAGAATAAAAAGAAGTGAAGACAGCCTAAGAGACCTCTGTGACAACATTAAACACACCAACATTCACCTTAGAGGGGTTCCAGAAGGAAAAGAGAGAGAGAAAGGACCTGAGAAAAATATTTGAGGAGATAATAGCTGAAAACTTCCCTAAGATGGAAAAGGAAACAGGCATCCAAGTCCAGGAGGCACAGAGAGTCCCAGGCAGGATAAACCCAAGGAGGAACACAATGAGACACATAGTAATCAAATTGACAAAAATTAAAGACAAAGAAAAAATATTAAAAGCAACAAGGGAAAAATGACAAATAATGTACAAGGGAACTTCTGTAAGGTTATCAGCTGATTTCTCAGCAGAAACTGCAGGCCAGAAGTGAGTAGCATGATATATTTAAAGTGATGAAAAGGGAGAAACTACAACCAAGAATACTCTTTCCAGCAAGGCTCTCAGTCAGATTTGACAGATAAATCAAAAGCTTTACAGACAAGCAAAAGCTAAGAGAAATCAGCACCACCAAACCAGCTTTGCAACGAATGCTAAAGGAACTTATTTAGGCAGGAAAGAGACCAGCAACTTAAAATAACCTTGTACATATATAAGTTACTGTATCAAAACCTCATGGGAACAGCAAATTGAAAAACTACAATAGATAAACACAGAAAACAAAAAGCAACCCAAACACAACACTAAAGATGGTAATCAAACCAAAAGGGAAGAGAACAAAAGAGGGAGGGAAGAAAAGAGACCTACAAAAACAAACCCAAAACAATTAAAATGTCAATAGGATCATACATATCAATAATTATCTTAAATGCAAATGGAATAAATGCTCCAACCAAAAGACATAGACTGGCTGAATGGATCCAAAAACAAGACCCATATATATGCTGTCTGCAAGAGACCAACTTAACACCTAGGGACACACACAGGCTGAAAGTGAGGGGATGGAAGAAGGTATTCTATGCAAATGGAAATCAAAAGAAAGCTGGAGTAGCAATACTCATATCAGACAAAACAGACTTTAAAATAAAGATTGTTATAAGAGACAAAAAAGGATACCACATAATGATCAAGGTTTCAATCCAAGAAGAAGATATAACAAGTGTAAATATATTTGCATCCAACATAGGAGCACCACAATATATAAGGCAAATACTAACAGCCATAAAGGGAGAAATCAACAGTAACACAATAATAGTGGGGGACTTAACACCCTACTTTCATTAATGGACAGATCATCCAGACAGAAAATCAATAAGGAAACATAGGCCATAAATGACACATTAGACCAGATAGCCTTAATTGATATTTATAGAGCATTCCATCCAAAGCAGCAGAATATACATTCTTCTCAGGTGCACAAGAAACATTCTCCAGGATTGATCACATGCTGGGCAACAAAGCAAACCTTAAATTTAAGAAAATTGAAATCATATCAAGCATCTTTTCTGACCACGACACTATGAGATTAGAAATAAACTAGAAGAAAAAAACGGTGAAAAACACAAACATGTGGAGGCTAAATAATATGCTACTAAATAACCAATGGATCAAAGAGTAAATCAAAAAATACCTAGAGAAAAATGAAAATGAAACCACAACTATCCAAAACCTATTTGATGCAGCAAAATCAGTTCTAAGAGGGAAGTTTAGAGCAATAAAATCTTACCTCAGGAAATAAGAAAAGTCTCAAATAAATAACCTGACCTTACACCTAAAGCAGCTAGAGAAAGAAGAACAAACAATGCCTAAAGTTAGTAGAAGGAAAGAAATCATAAAGATCAGAGCAGAAATAAATGAAATAGAGACAAATCAATACCAAATATCAATGAAATTAAAAGCTTGTTCTTTAAAAAGATAAACAAAATTGATAAACCCTTAGCCAGACTCATCAGGAAAAAATGGGAGAAGACTCAAATCAATAGAATTAGAAATGAAAAAGGAGAAGTAACAACTGACACTGCAGAAATACAAACGATCATGAGAGATTACTACAAGCAACTTTATGCCAATAAAATGGACAACCTGGAAGAAATGGACAGATTCTTAGAAATGCACAAACTGCCGAGACTGAACCAGGAAGAAATAGAAAATATGAACAGACCAATCACAAGCACTGAAATTGAAACTGTGATTAAAAAATTTCCAACAAAGTCCAGGACCTGTTGGCTTCACAGACAAATTCTATCAAATATTTAGAGAAGAGCTAACACCTGTCATTCTGAAATTGGTCCAGAAAATTGCAGAGGAAGGAGGACTCCCAAACTCATTCTATGAGGCCACCATCACCCTGATACCAAAACCAGACAAAGATACCACAAAGAAAGAAAATTACAGGCCAATATCACTGATGAACATAGACCCAAAAATTCTCAACAAAATACTAGCAATCTGAATCCAACAATACATTAAAAGGATCATACACCATGATCAAGTTGGATTTATGCCAGCGATGCAAGGATTTTTCAATACCTGCAAATCAATCAGTGATACACCACATCAACAAATTGAAGAATAAAAACCATATGATCATCTCAATAGATGCAGAAAAAGCTTTTGACAAAATTCAACACCAATTTATGATATAAACTCTCCAGAAAGTGGGCATAGAGTGAACATACCTCAACATAATGAAGGCCATATATGACAAAACTACAACTCACATCATGCTCAAAGGTGAAAAGCTGAAAGCATTTCCTCTGAGGTCTGGAAAAAGACAAGGATGTCCACTTTTGCCACTTTTATTCAACACAGTTTTGGAAGTCCTAGCTATGGCAATCAGAGAAAAAAAAGAAATAAAGGGCAACCAAATTGGAAAAGAAGAATTAAAACCATTGCTGCTTGCAGATGACATGATAGTATACATAGAAAATCCTAAAGACACTGCTAGAAAACTACTAGAGCTCATCAATGAATTTGGCAAAGTTGCATGTTACAAAATTAATACAAAACTTGCAGGTTTCATTTCTATACACTAACAAAAATGTTCAGAAAGAAAAATTCAAGAAACAATCCCATTTACCATTGCATCAAAAAGAATAAAATACTTAGGAATAAACCTACCTAAGGAGACAAAAGACCTGTACTCTGAAAACTATAAGACACTGATAAAAGAAATTGAAGAGGACACAAACAGATGGAAAGATATACCATGTTTTTGGATTGGAAGAATCAATAGTGTCAAAATTATTATGCTACCCAAAGCAATCTACAGATCCAATGCAATCTCTATCAAATTACCAATGGCATTTTTCACAGAACCAGAACAAAAAAGCTTAAAATTTGTATGGAGACACAAAAGACCCAGAATAGCCAAAGCAATCTTGAGAAAGAGAAACAGATCTGGAGGAATCAAGCACCCTGGCTTCAGAATATACTACAAAGATCTAGTAATCAAAACAATATGGCACTGGCAAAAAATAGAAATATAGATCAGTGGAACAGTCTCAAATGCCCAGAAATAAACTCACACACCTATGGTCAATTAATCTACAACAAAGGAGGCAAGACTATACAATGGTGGAAAGTCTCTTCAATAAATTGTGCTGGGAAAACTGGACAGCGACATGTAAAAATAAAAAATAAAATTAGAACATTCTTTAACACCATACACAAAAATAAGCTCACAATATATTAAAGACCTAAATGAGACTGGACAGTGTTAAACTCTTAGAGGAAAACCTAGGCAGAACACATTCTGACATAAATCGCAGCAGTATCTTTTTCAATCACTCTCCCAGAGTAATGGAAATAAAAGCAAAAATAAGCTAATGGGACCTAGTTGAACACAAAAGCTTGAACTTTTGTGTTCACAGCAAAAGAAACTATAAACAAAATGAAAGGCAACACACAGAATGGGATAAAATATTTGCAAATGATGTAACTGACAAGGAGTTAATATCCAAACTGTGTAAACAGTTCATACAACTTAATATCAAAAGAAAAATCAAAAAATGAACAAAAGACCTAAATAGACATTTCTCCAAAGACACTACGAGTCCAGACAACAGCATATCTTCTAGATTATCTCAATAGTTTCCTAACTGACTTGTGTGTTTCTTTGCTTGGCCCCCACAAACATTTCTCCACATGGAACTCAAAGAAACCCACTGATATAGATCGGATTCTGTCACTCAAAAAACTCCAATTTCTTCCCATTGCAATAAGAAAGAAAAGCAAAGTTACCTTAAAATGGATTGAAAGAGTCTACATGTTCTCAGGACTTCCTATCATTCCCTCTCTGCTCTCAACTCCTACTACTCCTCTCTTGTTCTCTCTGATTCAGCTGCTCTTTCCCAAGTATATCAAGCACACCCACCCACTCTGGAGGGCATGTGCACTCATTGTTCCATTTGCCTGGAATTCTTTTACCTCAAGTTTCAAGTGACTATCTTTCTCCATTCCTTCAGCCTCTATACCATATTAGATAGGCCTTCCCTGAACATCATAAATGATATAAAACATCATTACTACCCTCAGCACTCTCTATCCATTTACTGCTTCATTTTTTCCAGTGCCCGTAATCACCATCTGATGGTGATACATTTGATTTTTTTTTCAATTATCTGTTCTAGAATGTAAACCCCATGCTCTTGAAAGGCAACATCTTTGTCAGTTTTATGCACTGATGTATCTCCAGAACATGTAACAAGTCCCTGCCATAGAATAGGTGTTAAAAGAGATATATTGAATACATGAATGGATAGATGAATGGCTAAATAGAACGTGAAGGAGTGAACAAGCAATAATGAAAGGTAGAGAGTGAACGAAGCCCACTCTTTCAAGAAATTTAGTTTGAAGGAGAAGAATCATTGTATGCTAGCTAGAGAAGGCCTAAATTTTCATTGCCTGTTTTAAAAATGAGGGAATTAAGTACAATTATATGCTGAGAAGAAAGAGAATATAAAAGAAGAGAAGGTTAAGGATCAGCGTATTAAAGAGATAACGTTTAAAAGTTGGAGGTGAAGAGTTGGAGTACAGGTTGGTAAGGATGTCATGCATAGTCTGGAGGAAGATAATTAAATAATCTGAAAACAAATAATTGGTACCTGTACATGAGATTAGTTTTAGTTTGCAGGGTAATGGGAAAAATCTAAGGGAGATGTTTCTATATGGCCTCTAGTTTTCCTGAACATTGTGGAAAAATCATCAGAAGCAATTGAGTGTGGTAGAATTGAGGAAAACAATTAAAAATTTGAAAACCCATTATGGATAATGACAAAGGAAGTTTATAATAGGCACATATAAGTATAAAAGATAGTATTAAAGATTTAATTAATATTAGAAACCATGACCTCACAGTGTCCCAGCAGTGCTGAGCAACCAGAACATTGGAGAAGAGAAATTGATAGTTGGTGTATTTCAGAATTACTGACTTAAAGCACAATACATTGAGGAAATATAATCAATAAGAATGGCAAGATAATAATTATGATATATCTATGTTCTAGGCTGGATATGTAATTCAGAGACTTTAAGTTATGGGTAGTTTTGAATGCTAGCATAAGTGGAATAGAGGTATCAAGAGACTCGTTGATCATTAGAGGTCATTTTGGAGCTTGAAGATCCCAGGCATGGTGGGCAAAAAGATATTTTCTGAACTTTGGATGAGTGACTTACACTAAATTAAAATGTCTGAAAGAACTTGTTTTTTGTGTGAGGGCTAGCCAAATATAACCTCTTCTTAAAATGAACCATCACTCCTTTGGGTCTAGCTTTTCTATTGGTCTCTATCAATCTTTAGTGGTTTACAGTATATTGGCTTTGTTAATGATCCAGGCTGGCTGTGAAAGGAGGTGAGGAGTAGTGGGTATTGTAGACTTAGACCAATTTAGAACAAAGTTGTAACTGATATTTTTTTAAAATAATGGCTTTGTTGAGATATAACTCACATATCATACAATTCAATGGCATTTAATACATTCACAAAGTTGTGCAAACATCACCACTGTACAATTCCAGAACATTTTCATTACCCCAAAAGGAAACCCCACAAATTTAGCAGTCACACGAAATATCTCCATTCCCTCCAGTCCTGGGCAAACATAAATCTATGTTTGGTCTCTATAGATTTGCCTATTCTGGATATTTTATATAAAGAGAAACATACAATATATGATCCTTTGTGTTACTCTTTCACTTAGCATAATGTTTTAAAGGATCATACAAGCTATAAAATGTATTAGTAATTCATTCTATTTTATTGCTGAATAACATTCCACTGTGTGCATATTCCACATTTTATTTATCTATTGAGAAACATTTGGGCTTTTTCCATTCTTTGGCTATTATGAAGAGCTAGGAATATTCTCATACAGGTTTTTGTGAGGACATATGTTTTCATTTGGGGGATATATACCTAGGAGTTGGATCACATGGTAATTCTGTTTAACCATTTAAGGAACTGCCAGACTGTTTCCCAAAGTGGCTGCACCATTTATATTTGTACCAGCAGAGTGTGAGGGCTCAATTTCTCCACATCTTAACCAAAACTTGCTTTTTTTTTTATTATCATAATCGTCCTGGTGGGTATTAAGTGGTATCTCATTGTGGTTTGATTTGTATTTCCCTCATGGCTAATAATGTTGATCATCTTTTCATGTGTTTATTGGTATATCTTCTTTGAATAAATGTCTATTCAGAATATTTGCCCAGTTTTAGTAGGGTTAAGTGTCTTTATTATTGAGTTGTAAGAGTTCTTTATATATTCTACAAATCCATTTTCAGATATATGATTTTTTTTCCCATCTGCAGGTTGTTTTTTCACTTTCTTAAAAGGTGTTTATTGAAGCACAAATTTTTAATTTTGATAATGTCCAGTTTATTTTTGTTGTTTTTGTTGCTTGTGCATTTGATGCCATATCTAAGAAACCAATGCAAAATCCAAGGTCACAGAAACTTATGCCTGTTTTTTTTTCCCCCCCAAAGTTGTAGTTTATGCAATATGGTTAGTCTTAGTAAGAAGGGTTCCTATAACATGGGAACTTTTTGAGAGCAATGTTCTAAGTGCAATTTTAATTTTGTTTTGAATTTGTTCTGTTTTATCTTTTTGTTTGATTGTTTTGATTGGAGGAAGGTGAAAGCCTACACTACTCTAGTAATGGACCATGCTATGCCCATACAGGAATCCTTAAAAGTTAAAATTTAGTCAAGAAGAAAAAAAGCCAAGAAACAAGACAAAAAGGACTTCATTGAAATGGTCAGAGGAAGGGTAGTTTATAGAGGAAGGAGAGAAGTGAAAGAGTACCAAGTAAAGGAGTTGCAAATATTTAGACTAAATAATTGCACTTATTAAGAAAAACAAACAAACAAAATATGTATGCAAAGAAAAAGAAACATTTTCAAGAATTGTTCACAATTTAATTTTATCAAATTGAGAAGGAAAGAAACAATACAATACAAGCACAGAAACTATATGTAGGTAGTGGTCCTGGCAAGAAAGCAGACAAAGCTTAGGTGATAAAGGAGAGGTAACATAAAGAGGAGAGGTGATTTTTAGCTGAGATAACCTAGCTAAGGGAATTACGAGTAGGCAATACACAGGAGGAACAAAAACAAAAAAACAAACAAAAAAACAAAACAGAAGGAGTAACAGAAGAGGAGGAGAAGTTTGGCTTCAAGAAGTCAAAGATAAATGAAACATAAAAATGAGAAAAGACTACCTGTAAGAAATCTAATAAAATTGTTATATAAGTTAGTACTCTGGAAAACTTTGGACAGCAAAGCTATTTATACATTTACCCTTCACTGTATTTGGTAAACATTAAATGATTAACCTAGGTCCCAGTGTGAATAATAGCCAATTGAAAATCCAATTTGCATTTCTTTATGAAAACTATATTCTCTCTTACAGGTTTCTGAACTCAGTCCTGGATATATTTCTTACCGCCCGTTGCCCTATTTATATTTCTGATAAATTTGCTATCTTATCCTTGAGTTATTACTCATCATGAAACCTTTCAAAGGTCACTCAGCTACCTCAGAGTTGATATACCTATGTATTCTAAAATTGGAACACGAATCACCTTTATTGTAACTCTTTAGAGGAAAATATTCTAACAATTATGCAGCTCATGATGTACGGACTAATCTAATATAAAGTGGGTGAAGAGCAGGAAACAAAACCTGGAGCAAGGGATCCTATTAATAGCATGAGTGATTAATCAAATGAATGTTAAAAATGACATTTAATGCTGTGCAAATTATCTGTGATTCAACACAATAACCACCAAAAATGGCTCAAGGCCAGAGGATGAAATTGGAGTAAAATATAATGGTACTAAAGAATTTTTGCAGTTAAACATATTAACTCTCTTATTGTTGTTGTTTTCTCAGGTTTATGGAGTAGAAGAGAAATTATTCATGTAGCATGGTACTTTGCACGCCATTTGGCTTACCACTGAATTACTAAAATACTGAACTTGTGATCGCACTCATTACTCATTCTTTGATTTATGGTCAGTCAATTGAAATAAAACAATATTTACTTATACTTCAAACCACAGTAAGATATGTTGAATGGTTATAGTCCTGGAATAATTAACAACTCAAAGAAGTCTATTAAGATGCAAAGAATAGTTAGTGATCTGTGAATTTCATTCACTCTAAACTTCTTGGTGAGGCACAAGTCAGAGAATTGTGTTTTGTTCTATTTTCCTATAACAGCAACAACAAAAGTATATATATATATACATATATATGTATATATCAATATATGTATGTGTGTGTATATATATATATATATAGTCATTGAAAAAAGATAGAAATATGGTCAAGCTAAAAATAGAAATTAAAAATCACTCAAAATGCCAGTTCCCAGGGGTAACCAATGGTGATATTTGTAATATATTCTTCTGGCTTCTTTTAATTGCTTATGAAATATTTTAACAGAAATGGATTATATTCTAGAGAATAGACTTTACATGCAATCCCTATAGATTTGAATGAATTCCTGTCTTCTCAAGGCCCCTCAAATATCTTGAGGTTCTTGGGCCAGCCAGAAAGTGACCTTCTTTAATTACCTGTTAAGACTGCCAGGAACCCTGAAAGCAAGGTACCAGACTTTTTTACCAACGGCTTTATTGGCTCCAAAAGTCAACATGAGTTCCTTAAGACTGTCCCATCATATCTGATTATATGCACATTCTCAAATATGACATTCCAGTCAAAGCCTTATTAATATAACCAACGTTTCCAATTGTGTCCTATTACAAGGAGAACAGAATCTTATTGAAACTATTCAAAGAACTATATTGCCATAAAAAAAAGAATACTCGTTAAGAGTTTCCAAATTCTTGAGGGGTCAGATAGGGAGAAAAAAATAAATGTGTCATCTTTGTTTACAAAAGTATACTTTACCAAATTGCTGTAAGTCATAGATAGCTTAAAAGAAAAATGTCTCCTTAAATCTGTAAAAACAAAAAAAAATTAAGGAACCAGCAATGTTTCAAACAAGTCATAAAAATTATAATCATATTCATCAGTTCATTCACTCTCATGTAATTAATTCTTGTTATATTGATATTTTGTTAGCAGTTTTATGAATTCGACAGTTTCTCTGAGTTCTGTAAATTATTACCTGGTTCAGTGGTATAATCTGAAAATTTTCAGAAACCTATACTTGTCAGAGTGCTTTCCACAAATCTTCTTGAAGATGAAGCACTTTTGAAGAAGCATAGCAGTTAAACAATAACTATCTGTAAATGACAAAATACTTTAAAATGTCCATGGTTAAAGATCTGATGAGAGTTCATTATAATAGAATTGACATGGGAATTTGGTAATTTCTATGACATATTTTAAGATGATAACTGGAATTATGATTGATAATATTATACGAGGACATATCAGGTTTTTAGGAATTTCATACAATTTCTAGAACACATATTAATAGCTTGCATCCATACACATATAACCTAAGAAGGTTAATATCACTTTTTAGATAATGCTTCTTATATAAATTAATAGATCAAATAAACCTAATTAGTTTTACATCTCTATTTTACAAGATGGGAGGTAAATCCTTTGAGGTCAAAAAGACTCCATGTGGAATTTGATTTGGGGTAGTTGTCAAAAGGTTTGAATATTTGACTAAATAGAAGCACAGATCATTATAAAATAATACTTAATTATCTATTTATCCAAAGTGACAATAAAAGATTTTAAAGACAAATAAAGAGGGTTACACAGTTGTGAATAAAAATTAGATCTTTTAATATTGAGAAGACTGGGTTTTCTTAAGTAATATTAAGTCCTGATAAAGACAGTGTGAAACACAGTAAATTACTTTGGTAAGACACAAAATCTTCGCTTTCTAGGTAGATTAACCAAAAGATGAAAACAAAACAAATAAAAAACCTTTCACAATCTCTTATTTGGAGCAGACATAGTCCAGGAACACTTTGTTCTTTTAACAGAGGGAAAACCAAATTCTAATTTTTCACCAGTGTACTTTTGACACTAAAATTCATTTTTTTTACCTTAATTAAATCTATTCCAACGTTAGCCAGCTTGACCATACATGAAATTCCTTTTCCAAGTTTTCTTTTCTTCAAAACTCCTACAACTTTTTAATATCCATTCAGATTTTGTCCTACATTTTTTTCCTCTTTTTCCTTCTGGAATAATCAATAATTTCACTTGCCTTGCCTAGTTTTTACACACAGTTGTTTCATCCTTATTATTTCTAAGTAGTTTTAATTACATATATTGATTATAATTCTTAACCCTTAGAATCCTTAATTCTTAGTGAAAACTAAGAAATAAGCAATTGTGGACTATCTGTTACACTAGAATTCTGTGGATTGGCTAATTTATAAATACATTTCATAATTTCTAGAAGTTTAGTCTTCTTCATAGTAAATGTTTTAATGTGACACAAAACATGTTTACTAATAGAGCCAAATATCTTTAATTCCTTTGTAAAAAGAAGGCAAAATTGGATAAACCTATATTCAGTAATTGTTTCATTATTTTATCTTATTTGGAAATGATCTAGATATTCAATAAATAGCCTTAATTTAATTTATTTCAGTATACTTTAAGGTTTCAAGTTACCAAAAAGAGTTTGGGAACTATTTTGGTAAACATACCATAAAGTATAATTATTGTTGATTTATAAACTTTTATCTTACAGCTATTCAATTCACTCATTCTTAACAATTATGTTTAGATTAGTTATGAAAGTTTTAAGAGACATTAAACAGCTAACCATCTTAAGTTATCTTTCTGGCTGGCAAATTCTTTAACAGGTAACATGAGCTTCTTTGACTTTTAGTAAACCTAAGTAGAATAAAGGTATTATATTAAATGTTAATAACTCTAAACACATGTTTGTTTTAATTAAACCAACAAATTTAAACTAGCTTCTATTTGTTAAATATTATTAGATCATGTAAGTCTGAAAAAAAAACATTTGGGTTAGTTTCTATATTTCTGAGAGTATACTTGATTTATAAAATACATGTCTCTAAGCCAATTAAATAGAGTTCTTTACAAATTAATTTTGGCAATTATCATCTGAAGGTAGAAAAATCGTATTTATAATACACCTACATGGGCATACATAAAAATAGAGACATGTAAACATAGATCTTATAGCTTTTGTTTTAAAATTTTAGGTATGAGACAGCTACAATCACACAAAACTCACTAGTTTATAAAAAGAACAATTGGATCCAAATTGTGTTTCTGGCAGATGGAATAGAATAAGTTGAGGTTACCTGCTTAGATGGCTAAAGCTTTTTACTAATAATATTTGTGGAAGAGACTTTAAAAAAATTTTATACGGCTAGTTTTTAAATAGTCTGTTTTTCTTTTCTTTTTTCTTTTTCTTTTTTTTTTGCCTTCTGATAAGAAGACCAAGTAGAATACTTATATCAAAAGAAAAAAAGAAAAAAAAAAGGCACAGAGAAAGAATTCAAGTTCCACTAAGAAGGAATTGTTCTCCCTAAGTCCAGATCTTTTATAATATCTGCAAACTTCTTGAGATGCATAGGGGAAGTTTTGGGATTGGTGAAAGTGATAGGTGGGCTTTGAATTATTTATAGAGTCACAATTCTGTTCTTATACAGACTTGATTTGTAAGACAAGTATAGTTGTTTTTAATTCCTCAAAGAATTGGTTTGCAACCTGACCCGCCCACATAAGTACATTATTTTCAATTTGCTTCTTAATATTAGGGAGAACATCTTTAATTAAGAAGAAAATCAGAAGATTCCTATGTTGTAGATTTAGAGTTGTGTGTCTTTGGAATGGTTTAGTAAATTCTTCCACTAAGTCTTCAGAATGTTTTTTCTTACCCCCTGGGTGTATTAGTCTCATTTTGGCTTCAGGAAGAAGACTTAAAGAAGTTCCTCCCAGACTCTGAACATAAGTTTCTAATATGGCCAACTTCTGACCATAGAGTTACTTAATAAAAGTCTTTTTCAATATCTTGTCAGGTTTCAGCCAGGACAAAGAGTAAATATTTCTGGCAGTATTGAACAACCACATGGATACAAAAGTCATCAACAAAGAGGGTGCAAAATATACTACCCTCTCAAGTACCAGAGCCATTACCAAAGATAACCAAAAAAAGATTCTGACAATTCTTCTGAGAGCTGGCAATAGTCAGTAGGATCCTAGCTGCAAATGGAGTGCAACCCAAACTTCTGTCTAGCCATATCTAGCTGCAAAGTGGGTGGAATCCACATTTCTGTCTGGCCATAGTTTAGAGAATCTCAACTTGACAGTTGCCAAGACAAGTTTTCAGGACACGACCTGAAACAAACAAGAAGGCAATAGCTGTCCCTGGGAGAGAAAAGTCCAACAACCAATGAGTATCCAAAAGCAAATTCATAAGTCACAATTCAAAAATATCATTCTTACAGATGTTTTTTGCTTGTCAATCTGAATTTGGAAAGGAAAGGACAATGTGAAATTACCTTCATCTCTCAACTAGGCACTACAGATAGAGATCTGGGAGAGCTGACGTTGGTCAGAATTCTCCACCCTTTGCCAGCTTCTGCCAGTTTTCCCAGGATCCAATCTGCAGGCTCTGGAGTAAGTGGGGTATCCCAGCAAGTCTCATTCTGATCACCAGAAATGGTAGAGGGGGAAAAAATAATTTTTCCTCTACCCTTTAGGGTGAGTGCTAGGCTGAGATCCCTTTTTTCTCTAGAGAAAATGGATTAGGTTATCTAGGTTAAAAGTTCCCCACTGTGGCCACTGTAATTCTAGATTATCTTTGGTAAGGTTAACCTGTTTGTTCAGCCTTCAAGCAGAATTTTATTCACCTGAGGTCTCACACTGCACACAGTCCAGCTTAATTCAGATCCAGTCTGGCTTCTCTGTTGGACCCAATCCAACTCTGGCCAGTTTTCGGACTCAGTCCAGAAAAATAAATGATGAACTAAAGTACGAAAGCTCATAACACAAAAGCTGTGGAGTTGTGATCTGAGAGGGACTTATGCATGACCTCCAAAGAAAGAAAAAAAGCAGCGAGCTCACAGGGTTCAGTGGGTACCTTTGCCTGGCTTCTCCTTTCTCCTGGGGGCCTCTGGTGTTTTCTTTCAGTTCACTCTTCTGACATCAGAACTGTTAAAAGATAAACTGAGACATATTAACAACCTTAAGAGTTTGAGCAAAAACCGCTTCTAATTAGGCAGTATCCAACGTAGCAGATAGAAAAGAACTTTCAGGAGCTGTTAAAAATGAGACATATAGGCAGCAAGAAGAGGGAACAAGGGAATTATAAAAGACAAAAAAGCAGATTGGTTATAGCCAACTTCCTTTAGGGGATAGCAGGGGTATCAGGAAGATTACCTAACTAGCGCTGATCAGGCAATTTCTGATTTACTGGTTTAAGATTCCATTTCTGGGAGAGCCAAAACTGTAATTTACTCTTGGTTTGGTGACATGAGGCTTAGCATAAGTGAATCCATTTTGCACCTGCCGCCCTGTTTTTTTAAAAACATCATTCTCTAAAGTTATAGTAATGATTAAAAATGCCTCGAAAAAGTTAATCTTTAATATAAACAAATAGATCATTCTGTCTAATATCAATAATCTGGAAAGAATATTGATTATCATGATAGTTTTGATTTCAGAGTAAAACAGAAGTTTCAAGACAGGCTTCCCAAAAATTTTGGTGACAAATACACAGAAAAAAGACAGTCGTTACCACACACACTCATTAAAACCACTAGAAAGAATCATCCTAAGAATGAGAGTACTCTTTGTTTGTAAAGCTTTGGCTATAAAAATGTACAGTCTGGAGATGTTGAACCTAATGTCAGAGTAGTATCAAAATATGGAGTAGAAGATCCTGTTGCAGGGAAAGGTGCAGGGTTATGGTTATGAATTATTTTGCTCTTAGATAGAGACACGTAACTGGTAATTCAGTAAGAAATCATACTTCTTCCTGAATTTTCCATGTTCCAAGATATTTTGATATTTGGATTTCTCTTTTCAGGGTAGAGATTATTATGCTCCTGAGGTTAAAAGTTGGCATAGAACAATACATGTACAAAGAGTTCACTCATGTTCCTTCAACTATTTTTTTCTTCTATGAAGTGCCCTTTACTCTTATTTCCACAGCAAGCACTCATATTTAATGAATACACACATGCAGACAAAAGTCATCATGCCTGCTTGTTTTGCAGACTATGCTTTTGACCTCAAATGTTTTTACTTAGGCATAAAATTATTTTGTGCAAGATTAAAAGGTTTAAATGGTTGAACTCACATGAAAAAAATATCTAATATGATGTCAAATGGAAATAAGTTTTGAGTTTGTTTTGAGTTATTCTGCTGTTTGTTTGTAGAAAGGGATGTATTGTGTTAAATAAACATATCTCCTCTATCAAAAAAAAAATCTAAAATTGATTTATCACATGGAATATTGAAAATCTGTGTGCCAGTAAACAAAATATAAAATACTCACTGTCATTAAATATTTCTCTAGTATGATTTCAATTATAGGTTTCTCAAAACTTTCACTGAAAAGAGTAAAAAACTGGCATTTATAAAAGTTAAAAAACAATGGACAGAGAAGTGTTATATTCATGTATGTAAATAACTTTTTCAATTAAAATGCACAATAATAACAGACAGCGATTAAATTTTCTTTCTTATTGGTTTGAGACCATGTAACTTCATGCTGCAATTTTTTTTGTAAGTCTTAGCCTGAAGATAAATGCATATCTTAAATTATTATTAGTCATTTTTAACATTATATTAGGAGAAATATCCTCTAGGAGCAATATACAAACTTTGGAGTTAGAACTGACTTTGACCTTGGAAAATATATTCAAGTTCTCTAATTCTCACTTGTTTTTCATTAAAATTTTTTAGAGGACTTCCAATTTTTGGTTCCACATGAAAGGAGCTTGAAATTCACTACTCCATCCTAACAAGTTCAACTGGACAGATTGAAAAACTCAAAAAAGCTTCTTGGATCTGTAGCAGAGGGGAGGACGTAGGGCAAACCACTGTGCCCAAGATTGGAGAAACTGACAGGTGAATACATGGCATAACAAATTACTAGAGAAAAGACTGAGAAGCAGAAACCCCTGTGGGATCCAGTGCCAGGATAGGTCTGAGAGCTCAACCAGGCTCCCACAGTGAATATCAGAGAAAGATCCCCTCAGACTTCCAGGAGGGAGCGGTGAAAAGAAACCACTTTGAAATATGTCAAAGTACCCAGTTCTTAACCAAGCCTGTCTTCAGGAGAAAGTATTTAACCAGAGCCTAACCTGTTGGAGTATTATCAGAGAATAACTGACCTAGGGGAAGTAATTTAGCTCTAGTTTTTAATGTGGGAAAAGGGAAATACACAACTCCAGCCCACGTTAGCCATTTTATCCCACTTAATGCAGGGGAGGAGGGGGAAGAAAAACACTGAGAAACACTTGTGAAGTTCAGAGTCCAGAGGCATAGGCTCCCTGAAAGAATAAGACCTAACCATAGAGCTCTAGAACACTTCCTCTCCCCTGATACCTCACCACCATATACTAAAGGACTATTTACAGTAGTTTATTTTAGCCAGCACATCATGTCTGGATATCAAGAAGATAATTATAAGCTCTACCAAAAGACAAAAACACAATTTGAAGAGACAGAGCAAGCATCAAAACCAGACATGATTGGAATGTTGAAATTATTAAGTCATGAATTTAAAACAACTATGATTAATATGCTAAGAGATCTAATGCATAAAATAGATAGCATGCAAGAACAGATGAGCAATGTAAGCAGAGAGACAGAAATCCTAAGAGCAAAGCAAAAGTAAATGCTGGAGATCAAAAACTCTGTAACAGAAATGAAGAAAGATTTTGATGGGTTTATTAGCAGACTGAGCATGACTGAGGAAAGAATCTCTTAGCAGAGGATATATCAATAGAATCCTCAAAAACAAAAAGGAAAAAGAAGAAAGACTGAAAAAAAAAAACCTCAGAATATCCAAGGACTATGAGACAATTACAAAAAGTGTAACATATGTGTAATGAGAAAACCAGAAGGAGAAGAAGGAAAGGAACAGAAGAAATATTTGAAGCAATAATGATTGTGAATTTGTCTAATTTCAGACACCATACCACAGATCCAGGAAGCTAACAGAATACCATGTAGGAAAAAATGAAACAAACAAACAAGACTACACCTAGGCATATAATCTTCAAACTACAGAAAATCAAAAATAAATAATAATAATAATAATAATAATAATAATCCTGAAAGAAGCCAGAGTTAAAAACAAACAGACAAACAAAAACCTTGTCTTTAGAGGAACAAAGATAAGAATCACATCTGACTTCTGCTCAGAAATCATGCAAGCAAGAAGAGAATAGAATGAAATATTTAAAATGCTGAGATAAAAAAAAAAAACAAAACACCAACCTAGAGTTCTGTACCCTGCAAAATTATCCTTCAAAAGTGAAGTTAAAATAAAGACTTTCTCAGACAAACAAAAACTGAGGACCTTCCTTGAAAGAAATGTTAAGAAAACTTCTTTAGAGAGAAGGGAAATAATATAGGTCAGAAACTCAGATGTACATAAAGAAAGGAAGAGCATTGAACAAGGAACAAATAAAGCAAAGTCAAAAGTTTCATATTTCTTATTCTTAATTGATATAACAGATAACTGTTCAAAATGATAATAATAACAATGTATTTTATTTTATTTGCTCATGTATATATCATATATATTTGTTTAGGTATGCTTATATGTAAGTAAAATGAATGACAGCAATGATACAAGGGGTGGGAGGAAGGAATTAGGATTATTTCTTAAATTATAAGATACTAATACTACCTGTGATGTAGTATTCATTATTTTAAAATAATGAATTCACTGTAAATTAAAATAAATTACATAGTCTTTTTGCTGAAATGTGCAGTCCAGTTTCCCAACTTCATATGATCTAGAGGTTTTTGTTTGTTTTTTTTTTCTGAAAAAAAAAATGCCCTTTATAAAAACATTACTAAACATATGTCAGAATATCAACTTCCATACTTCATCTTGCCCTAGCCTTATTAAGATACTAGCTTACCTTTAATGTCTTAAACAAACAAACAAACAAAATCTGCACTTAGCAAATAGTGGGAAAGCAATATAGAAGACTGAATTTTAAAAATGTTAAGTTTCTGTATTATGTGGGCTTTAATTCCAGCTTCATGATTTATTGTGTGACATCTGAAAGTTATTTAACCTATCTCTTAGTTTTCATATTTGTCAAATAATTATAGCAGCATGTTAAAATTTCATGAAAGAATTAAATGAAAATAAGAAAGTGAAATCCCTTGTACAAAGTGTTATTTTGTTGTGTTGAATGATGAACTATCATTCACATTATTTAAGGAAATAATTATCTTTATTCTTATTTAAGGAATATTATAAACCAAATTTGGAAAACTAAACCTAATAATTAATATCCATGTTAAATAATATATACCTTATAGAATTTAAATAGTCAAGGTCTCATTTCTTCCCAAGAAAATATTTCAATACTGTTGTTTCTCAAATTGAAATCCTGCCTGTTGCCTCTCCCCCAAACAATAAACTTTACCAAAACAATCTAGCTTTATGACCTCATGATAGTGTTCCTGATAAGAATGAAGTCTGATTAAATGAAACTGTGGAAGTATAATCCAAGCACAGTACCTGATTCATCAATCTATTTTGTTTTCTTTTTCATACTCTTTCTAAATATATAAAATACTTGGAAAAAATCATACCAAGTACCACCTCCCTCCCCTGGCACACATTCCCCATAACCAGGCATCCCCTAGCATTGCAGTTAACTAGTGGAATTGCTTCACTCTATTTCAAAACTGATGCAAGTTTCTATTGACAAAGATATTTTCTTCATCTTTTTAAACAAGCTTAATGGGGCTTGAGATTAAAACTGTTGAACAGTATGAAATTCTATATCATGAAATGTAGCTTCCAAGAAGATGACAGATTATTTTAATAAAGAATATCATTTTCATGTTTTCTCAAAATAAAATTATTTCTTTCAATAATTTTTCTGGACATAATTGACTTTTCAAGCACAATTGTGTTTATATGAAGGTGTGTGCCTATATGTGTATGTGCTTGTGTGTGTGCATATATTTTTGCCCTTATTACTGGTCATAGGTCTGTATTTTTATACTTGTTTTATATATTACTACTATGAATAACAAGATCCATTTTTTATTTAAAATATCTACATAAGCATATTATGTTTATATCTGCCTGATTTTCAGTGCATGAAAAATAAAATAATTACTACCTTTACACTAATTACATAGATTTCACCACCTATTATTTTATTTGTTCTAACTTATATATTGTAAAAGTATTCTACTTTTATATTTACTGAGTTTCACACTTTTACTTCCTCTCATTTATATAAATATGAAGCATGTCAATAACTAGAACCTGTGCCCGGTTCCCATCTAAATAAAATCAGCAAATTACCTTCTGCTTCTGATTCTACCACAAAAACAAATCAAAAGTATGTGGCAATTTATTTCTCTAAATTAATTAACACTAACCTCTATAATATTCAAGAAGAGTATAATAATCTAATCACATAAACAAAATTCCTTTTGTACAATTACTGCTTCAGTGAAATACCTATTTGGAGCTTAAAATTGCATTAAATAAAAATATAAAATAATGAAAGCAAATTCTGTGACAAGTCAACTGTCAACAATACAAAATAAGGTAGACATTTTTTGCTTTAAACTTAAAATAATCCTAAGATGTGCATCAACATTAGAACAATTAATATATATAAAAGAGAGAACCAGAGAAAAATTTATTAAGTATATTGCTGATTATCTTTTCACAGAAATACCAAAAGCTGCTTAAACATTCACTAGAAAATATACAGAGAGGAGTCTGCTTTATTGGTAATGTGGTACTTGTACAAATAATTGAAATAAAAACTTGAAATGAAAACAAATGGACTTATATAGATAATTTAATATATTATTATAGTTGCTGTTTTATCTTGATATACAGATGTTGATAGTTCCTGGGTTTTGGGCAGTTTCTAATTAGTAAACGTTTTCATCACCTCTCAAAGCAACATTTATGGATTTATATACAGATTTATATTTATAATTACATTTATGCAGCTTACATTTCAGATGGACAATATTATTCACAATGTACCTCAGTTATAAACATGCAAAAGGTCTATTATATGATGATAAAATGTAATTTACTCTAGGTATTTTGGCATAGTATGCAAATTATTTTGAGTTTAGAGAAATGCATCCTGAGAGATATTGATGAGCTGTAATTTAAAGTATTCCACAGGACAGCATCTTCACTAATAATTTCTGGGGTCAGCATGTATTGCCTCTTCCAGGATATGTCCTATGATTCATACATATCCACATATCTCTTACAGCGTCTACATGTTTATGTCTCTTAATATTTAAATGATATTCTTAATTACAGACTTTGGAAAAAACCTGTAATTATCAAAGAAAAAAACATCTTATTTACAGTGATTTTTAGCGGTAAAGGATAAATCAAAAAATAATTCAGACTTAAGTCTCACTTAGCCAAAAACTGTAATCAACCAGAGATTTTTGCTTTAAAAGTAACTGAGATTTTATTAATTCATAAATTTTATTCTCACCTGGATTGTCCATGTAACTGAAAGGAAGAAACATGCACTAATCAATATTACTTTACACTATACTGATTTTCCAAATAAGGTCAACATTTAAGATATTTTACAGTATAATTATAAACAGAGGTAGGTTAAATAAGTCAGGCAGATTAAACGGGTTTTTTAGATCATCCCATTATTATTTCAAATTTAGTTAAACCAAAAACATCAGAAAATATCTGAGAAAATCAAACTACTACATAAACCACTAACTTGATAAACTCAGAAAGTAATTTCATTATGGATGAGCACTGTATTTCTCTCTTCTCTGCTTATCCAAAATAATCACTGCAAAAATGATGAATATCATATACAGTGATGAGTATGAGAAGAGGAGAACTTAAAGGACATTAAATCAATTGGGAAGAGAAATATAAAATTTTGTTCTCACAAAAATGTAATACACTCACTCCTTCATAATCTTATGACCTTTTGAAACGTCGAGACATTGAGAAAATACTCTTATCAGTTTCCTTTTTAAATTACATTATTTAAGAATGTGCAAATTTGTTCAAAGATATAACTGTAATGAAGTCATGTTTTCTTAGATAGTAGATATTTAATCAATAACTGATGAACTAAGAGGATCCCTTTAAATAATTTAGAGGAGTTAAAGTTTTATATTCTTGGAGAAAATGTAGTGCAAATTGGTTTTGTTTGGTTAGATGACCCTCTAAATGACACCATGAGACAACTGTATTTAGGAAAACCTTTTTTTTTTTTTTGCATTTCTTTTGATCTGATAATTGTCCCCCTCACATTTTTTGACATCTAGCTTTAAAACAAAAATAACATATAAAACAGTATTGGATATATCAAATTATATTAGAGCACTACATATCCATTTGGTGTTCATCAGTACAAGAAACTGATATAGTTTTCCAGTAAAATTTTAAATTAAGTTTCTTGAGTTTGAACGAAAAACTATTCTTTTTTTCCTTGCAAATAAATACCCAGTAAAAAATCTAAATTTTATATAGAAACCAGAGTTGATGAATGAGGGAAGTATTGCATTTATTCAAAATTTTTCTATAAAATACAATTATGCATGTATGTTTTAGTGATACTACTCTATCAGGAGCTTGACTAGAACCTTGCACTAAAAACTGGAATGTTATACTAATTTTGCTAACTTAAAAGAAAACATTTATTTTGTAGTGAAATAAGGAATAAAATCAAAGAAGAAGCCCAGTGGATTAACCATTACTGACCCTATAGTTTCCCTAAAACTATTAACCTAGAAAAGCAGCATATTTTCAGAACCAAAATAATATTCAATTATATTCCAGTTCCTATTACCTATGCATTTATTTTGTCAATAAATAAATAAACTTTATGGAAAACATACTCTAATGTAGCCCTCCATGATCTCTGTCTCCTGGTGTTCAAATCATAGTTTAATCCACTCTCCTTGATTATGGGTGGGACCTGTGACTTGCTTCTAATGAAAAGACTAATTTGACAAAAGTGATGAACTGTCACTCCCCAGATTACATTATGTTGTATAAATACTCTATCTTGTTAGCAGATTTTCTGGCTTGTTCAAAAAGTGGCCATGTTGGGAAAAACCAACTGGCAAGGAACTATGAGCAGCTTCCGGCATCTGAGGGCAGCTTCCAGTCAATGGTCAGCAAGAATGTGGGACTCACAGTCCTACATAAGCAAGGAAATGAATTCTGACAACAACCTGAGTGAGCTTGGAAGTGGATTTTTTTCCGCATTTATGCCTCTAGATAGAAACTCAGACCAGCTGATATCTTGATTGCACCCTTGTGAGACTCTGAGAGAGCTTGCTTAACCACACCCAGATTCCTGACCCACAGAAATTGTCAGCTAATAAATGTGCATTGATTTTAGTTGATAAGTCTATGGTTATTTGTTCTGAAGTAATATAAGACTAATATTAAACTTAATAAAATAATTAAATCAAAATTTTAATAATGCTGGCTTTTGGCAAACTACTGAGCAACTCTGTGCTACTGTTTTTTGAAAAGAGTTAAACATTTTACTCACTTGTTAAAACAGCATCTATGAATTTCAGCCCAACACTGTTTTATACAATATCTATAATACATGGCCATAAATTAGCAAATATCACATATGCATTCCTAACCAAACTTTTCTGCTACAATATAGCATCTATTTAGCATCTTGTTTAATATATAGGAGGAAAGACTAACTTTTTTTCAAAAAAACTTAAGCTGCATTAGGAGAGAAGTTTATGCTGTACTTTTCAATATTATGGTACACTTTCTCTATTAACTTGGGCTTTAATCAGTTATTTCTGAAATATAGTCTGTGATTTTAGAAAGACCTCTAATTATTATTAAGGGAAGAATAAATCTCTATGTTATCAATACTTTAATTTTTAAAAGCAGTGCTCCATAATGATGTATTAAAAGTAAAGATGTTTAAATTACTCTGGGACCTTTCTTTCCTTGATGCCATTTGCTTATTGTAACTAGCATAAATGAAAATCCAGAAGTACTGCCAGACTTTCTGAATGTAGCATATTGTAGTGTCCTTCCAAAATCATTTTTTTACTGGGAATACATCTTATAGAAACTGAAGAAACTTTTTTCTTTTCCTGCTTAAAGGCCAAAGTTTTAAAAAGAAAAACTGACTGAAAGCAGAACTAACTGAAAACAGAAAAATCAGTAGTTTTGATACATTAGGATTTCTTAAAACATTAGTGACTTATAAGAATGCTTCTAATATCACCATCTTCTTTTTATAAACTATATTTTAATTAATTAATTAATTAATTTGGTTGCATCGTGTCTTAGTTTCAGTACGTGGGATCTCCATTGAGGCATGCGGGATCTTTCATTGCAGCACACAGGCTCTTCATTATGGCACGTGGGCTTCTTTCTAATTGTGGCTTGTGGGCTAGTAGTTGCCGCACATGGGCTTAGTTACCCTGCGCACGTGGGATCTTAGTTCCCCGACCAGGGATCTAGCCCCATCCCCTGCATTGGAAGGCAGATTCTTAACCACTGGACCACCAGGGAAGTCCATATCACCATCTTCTGAAACCTAATTTCCAGAGTCTTTAGCTAAGGGTTTTTTTGTTTTTTTGTTTTTGTTTTGTTTTATTTCCTATTGCATTATGGAGCTTGTTTCCAAGACACCAAAGAAATTTTAATCTTGTTCACTGTGCCCTTCTTCCTTTTCCCTAAATGCCTTTTATTATTGAATTGATTCTTTTATTTGAATGTTTTGGATAGCAAGAGCAGAAATCTGAATACCGCCCCTCCCTTCATTCACTGTTCCTTCATTCTCAGTATAGATGAGCCGGGATTTAGGCACCACACCAGGATTTACTGCTCCACACAAATGGGTTTGTTCTAACCCTGTAATTGTATACAGATAAGCAAACAAGTATGAAATATTATTCACTATGTCTTATGAACCCAGGAAGGAGTTATGAGAAACAAAACTTTATTTAGAATAAGTTAGACATGGATTTGAATCTTCTTTCACAACCATACTAATTGTGTTGTTGGGTTGGCCAAAAAGTGCCTTCGGTTTTTTAAGTAAAAATAAAAGACACATTTTTCATTTTTACCAAGAGCTTTATTGCACAACATGTTCACCCTTTTGTTCCACTACCATCTACCATTTTTCAGGCAAATTAATAATTCCATCTTCCCAAAACGTTTTATCTTTTAAAGCAAAGAACTGTTCCAGGTGCCTTTTACAGTCTTCCAGGGAATGGAAATTTTTTCCATTAAGATAATTTTATAAAGACCGAAATAAATGGAAATCTGAAGGTGCAATGTCTGGTGAAAACGGCAGATGAATCAGAACTTCCCAGCCAAGCTGTAACAGTTTTTGCCTGGTCATCAAAGAACATGCAGTCTTGCGTTATCCTGATGGACGATTATGCGTTTTCTGTTGACTAATTCCGGATGCTTTTTGTTGACTGCTGCTTTCAGTTGATTTAACTGGGAGAAGTCTTGTTGGAATTAATCATTTGGTCTTCCAGAAGGAGCTCATAATAGAGGACTCCCTTCCAATGCCACCATATACACAACATCACCTTCTTTGGTTGAAGACCGGCCTTTGGTGTGGCTGGTGTTGGTTCATTTCGCTTGTCCCATGATATCTTCCGTTCCACATTGCTGTTCAGTATCCACTTTTCATCACCCATCACAATTTGTTTTAAAATCAGAACATTTTCATTACATTTCAGTAGAGAATCACATGTGGAAATATGGTTAAGAAGGTTTTTTTTCGCTTAACTTATGTGGAACCCAAACGTCAAAGTGATTCTCATAACCAAGCTGGTGCAAATGATTTTCAGTGTTTGATTGGGATATTTTGAGTATGTCGGCTATCTCCTGTGTGGTATAACATTGATAGTTCTCAATTATTGTTTCAATTTGATTGCTATCAACTTCAACTAGTCTACCCGACCGTGGAGCATTGTCCAGCGAGAAATCTCCAGCACAAAACTTCACAAACCACTTTTGACACATTCGAGCAGTCACAGCACCTTCTCCATACACTGCACAAAACTTTTTGTGTGTTTCAGTTGCGTTTTTACCTTTCTTGAAATAATAAAGCATAATATGCTGAAAATGTTGCTTTTTTCCTTCCATCTTCAATATTAAAATGGCTACACAAAAATTCACCAATTTTGATGTCTTTTTTTAAATGCACGCTGATATAACAGCTGTCATATAAAATCTAACAAAATTGTTTCAAATGAAGTTAAAGACAACTAAGTGCTACTAGAGCCATCTTACAGAAAAAAAACTGAACGAAACTTTTGGCCCACCCAATACTTTGAAAATTGACTTATTACTATCATCTCCCTTAACATGTTAGCTGTGAAGTTTAAATAAGGAAATTAGAAAACCTATGTAAAATTGATTACACATTATAAAGTGTCATTATTTTATATATTAACATATACATATGTCACATATCATAGAATTAAAGAACTGTGGCTCACATTTAATACAATAAGTATGACCCTCTTTTATTTCCTGTGGCTCTATGAGCTGCATCTCAACCTATCTTTTCTTTCTTAATTTGCTCATCAATGGACATTTCTCATAGAGTGTTCCTTATTAGGTCTATTCCAATTACAGAATTTATATGCCTTTTTGGATATTGTTCTCTGTTTCCATACTACTGAACATAGTATAAGCAAGAGGTGCCTCAGTTATTTTCCTGAGTTACCTATATACTCCTTCCTGCTCCTTATTGTACAGTAGCAATCAAAATAATCATGATAATCAGTGTCAGTTGTCCCCATCAATTTGATAACTCCTTTCTTTGTCTGCTGATATACCAGTAAGAGGAGCGTAAACTGATCATTTTCAAGTTAAGAAAAACGTTTAAGTGTGTCTCCTGATAAGAGTGCTTCCCAATCCCTGGAGGAAACAGGAATACTATTACAGAATAGGGTAAGAATGTATTGACAGGAAAAACAAATTCCACAAGTGGATTATTAGAAATAATATTGAGAAGAACCAATCCTTGTACTATCCCTTACTTCCCAGGCTGTGTATTTTAGCTTTAGGGAAGAGATTGTCATATTTTAGTCAATTGTTCAGTGTATCTATCACATTCTGAGGGACAATACACCAAACCTAAAAGGTATTGTTCCAAACTTGTCCCATTAGCTGAGCTTCTAATAGGCCATTCCATTATTTTATTCAACTTCCTATTTCTAGTAATATGGCATACTGCAGGACCAAATGTCCCCATGGTCACATGGCCATTGTTGCACCTCCTTTACCCTAAAACTAGATCTCTTAGTCTGAGGCAACTCTGTACAGGATTGTTGTAAAGCTTTCAGGTGATGGGGCTTGCCAAGGCACAGCCAGCATTAAAAGCAAAACCACATTCAGAGTAGGTGTCCAATACTTGTAAGACTGAATCACTCCTCACTCCAGGGTAGAAAGGGTCTGATGTAATCAACCATCTTCCAAGTAGATTTCTGGTTTCCTTGAGGGAGAGTACCATAACAAGGACTCAGATTTGATCTCTATTGCTGGCAGGTTAGACACTCAATAGTAGAAAAAGCTATCAGACGTAGAGAAAGGGAATCAAAATTGTTTAGCCCAGCATAGCCTCCAACCCTTTAAAGGGGAGCAGAATATGTCACGCTGAAATATGCTGTTTTGACATAAGTATTATTTTCAGCTGAAGGCAACCGAGAAGGAACAGATACAAGAGAAGCTTTCTGCCCTCCGCTTATTTGCCTAAAAGAAAGACAAACTTACAAAAGTGTTTAATTACCCCTCTCTACCTGAAAGGACAAAAATTAATCAACAGAGACAACTTTAATTTTTTTAATTTTTTTATACAGTAGGTTTTATTAGTTATCTATTTTATACATATTAGTGTACATATATCAATCCCCATCTCCCAATTCTTCCCACAACCACCCTTACCCCCTACTTCCTCCCCTTGGTGTCCATACATTTGTTCTCTACATCTGTGTCTCTACTGCTGCCTTGCAAACCAGTTCATCTGCACCATTTTTCTAGATTCCACATATATGTGTTAATATACGATATTTGTTTTTCTCTTTCTGACTTACTTCACTATGTATGACAGTCTCTAGGTCCATCCAAGTTTCTGCAAATGTCTCAATTTCGTTTGCTTTCACGGCCAATATTCCATTGTATATATATACCACATCTCCTTTAACCATTCGTCTGTTGATGGGCATTTAGGTTGCTTCCATGACCTGGCTATTGTAAATAGTGCTGAAATGAACATTGGGGTGCATGTGTCTTTTTGAATTATGGTTTTCTCTGGATATATGCCCAGTAGTGGGATTGCTAGGTCATATGGTAATTCTATTTTTAGTTTTTTAAGGAACCTCCATACTGTTCTCCATAGTGGCTGTATCAATTTACATTCCCACCAAGAGTGCAAGAGGGTTCCTTTTTCTCCACACCCTCTCCAGCATTTGTTGTTTGTATATTTTCTGATGATGCCCATCCTACTCATTGTAATTTTGATTTGCATTTCTCTAATAATTAGTGGTGTTGAGTGGCTTTTCATGTGCCTCTTGACCATCTATATATCTTCTTTGGAGAAACATCTATTTAGGTCTTCTGCCCATTTTTTGATTGGGTCGTTTGTTTTTGTAATATGAGCTGCATGAGCTGTTTATATATTTTGGAGATTAATCCTTTGTCCATTGATTTGTTTCCAAATATTTTCTCCCACTCTGAAGGTTTTTTCATCTTGTTTATAGTTTCCTTTGCTGTGCAAAGCTTTTAAGTTTCATTAGGTTCCATTTGTTTATTTTTGTTTTTATTTCCATTACTCTAGGAGGTGGGTCAAAAAATATCTTCCTGTGATTTATGTCAAAGAGTGTTCTTCCTATGTTTTCCTCTAAGAGTTTTATAGTGTCCGGCCTTAAATTTAGGTCTTTAATCCATTTTGAGTTTATTTTTGTGTATGGTGCAAGGAAGTGTTCTAATTTCATTCTTTTACATGTGGTTGTCCAATTTTCCCAGCACCACTTATTGAAGAGTGGTGGTGGTGGTGTTTTCTCCATTGTATACCCTTGCCTCCTTTGTCATATATTAGTTGACCATAGGTGTGTGGGTTTACCTCTGAGATTTCTATCCTGTTCCATTGATCTATATTTCTGTTTTTGTGCCAGTACCATATTGTCTTGATTACTGTAGCTTTGTTTTATAGTCTGAAGTCAAGGAGTCTGATTCCTCCACCAAAGCTTTTATCCCTCAAGATTGCTTTGGCTATTTGGAGTCTTTTGTGTCTCCATACAAATTTTAAGATTTTTGGGTCTAGTTCTGTTAAAAAAAAATGCCATTCGTGATTTGATAGGGATTGCATTGAATCTGTAGATTGCTTTGGGTAGTATAGTCATTTGCACAATATTGATTCTTCCAATCCAAGAACATGGTATATCTCTCTATCTGTTTGTGTCATCTTTGGTTTCTTTCATCAGTGTCTTATAGTTTTCTGAGTACAGTTCTTTCACCTCCTTAGGTAGGTTTATTCCTAGGTATTTTATTCTTTTTGTTGCAGTGGTGAATGGGATTGTTTCCTTAATTTCTCTTTCTGATCTTTCATTGTTAGTGTATAGGAATGCAAGGGATTTCTGTGCATTAATTTTGTATCCTGCTACTTTAACAAATTCATTGATTAGCTCTAGTAGTGTTCTGGTGGCATCTTTAGGATTATCTGTGTATATTCTATCATGTCATCTGCAGGCAGTGACAGTTTTACTTCTTCTTTGCCAATTTGGATTCCTTTTATTTATTTTTCTTCTCTGATTGCCATGGCTAGGACTTCCAAAACTATGTTGAATAATAGTGGTGAGAGTGAACATCCTTGTCTTTTTCCTGATCTTAGAGGAAATGCTTTCAGTTTTTCACCATTGAGAATGATGTTGACTGTGGGTTTGTCATATATGGCCTTTATTATGTTGAGGTAGGTTCCCTCTGTGCCCACTTTCTGAGGAGTTTTTAACATAAATTGGTGTTGAATTTTGTCAACAGATTTTTCTGCTTCTATTAAGATGATCATATGGTTTTTATTCTTCAATTTGTTAATGTAGTGTATCACATTGATTGATTTTCGTATATTGAAGAATCCTTGCATCCCTGAGATAAATCCCACTTGATCATGGTGTATGATCCTTTTAATGTGTTGTTGGGTTCTGTTTGCTATTATTTTGTTGAGGAATTTTGCATCAATATTCATTAGTGATATTGCTCTGTAATTTTCTTTTTTTGCATTATCTTTTTCTGGTTTTGGTATCAGGGTGATGGTGGCCTTGTAAAATAAATTTGGGAGTGTTCCTTCCTCTGCAATTTTTTGGAAGAGTTTGAGAAGGATAGGTGTTAGCTCTTCTCCAAATATTTGATAGAATTCATCTGTGAAGCCATCTGGTCCTGGACTTTGTTGGAAGATTTTTAATCACAGTTTCAATTTCATTGCTTGTGATTTGTCTGTTCATGTTTTCTATTTCTTCCTGGTTCAGTCTTGGAAGGTTATACTTTTCTAAGAACTTGTCCATATCTTCCAGGTTGTCCATTTTATTGGCATAGAGCTCCTTGTAGTAGTCTCTTACGATGCTTTTTATTTCTGTGGTGTCTGTTGTAACTTCTCCTTTTTCATTTCTAATTTTATTGATTTGAGTCCTCTCCCTCTTTTTCTTGATAACTCTGGCTAAAGGTTTATGAATTTTGTTTATTTTTTCAAAGAACCAGCTTCTGGTTTTATTGATCTTTGCTATTGTTTTCTTTGTTTCTATTTCATTTATTTCTGCTCTGATCTTTATGATTTCTTTCATTCTACTAACTTTGGGTTTTGTTTTATCTTCTTTCTCTAGTTCCTTTAGGTGTAAGGATAGATTGTTCATTTGAGATTTTTCTTGTTTCTTGAAGTAGGATTGCATTGCTGTAAACTTCCCTCTTAGAACTGCTTTTGCTGCATTCCATAGGTTTTGGATTCTAGTGTTTTCGTTGTCATTTGTTTCTAGGTATTTTTTGATTTCTTCAGTGGTCTCTTTGTTATTTAGTAACATATTGGGTTATTTTAAACATCTTTATTGGAGTATAATTGCTTTACAGTGGTGTGTTAGTTTCTGCTTTATAACAAAGTTTTAGTAACATATTGTTTAGCTTCCATGTGTTTGTGTTTTGTACGTTTTTTTCCCTGTAATTGATGTCTAATCTCATAGCGTTGTGGTCAGAAAATATGCTTGATATGATTTCAATTTTCTTAAATTTACAGAGGCTTGATTTGTGACCCAAATGTAATTTATCTTGGAGAATGTTCCATGTGCACTTGAGAAGATAGTGTAATCTGCTGTTTTCAGATGAATGTCCTATGAATATCAGTTAAATCTATCTGGTCCAATGTGACATTTAAAGCTGTGTTTCCTTATTTATTTTCTGTCTGGATGATCTGTCCTTTAGTGTAAGTGAGGTGTTAAAGTACCCCACTATTTCTGTGTTACTGTCGGTTTCCTCTTTTATAGCTCTTAGCATTTGCCTTATGTATTGAGGTGCTCTTATGTTGAATGCATATATATTTATAATTGTTATATCTTCTTCTTGGATTGATCCCTTGATCATTATGTAGTGTCCTTCTTTGTGTCTTGTAACATTCTTTATTTTAAAGTCTATTTTATCTGATATGAGTATTGCTACTCCAGCTTTCTTTTGATTTCCATTTGCATGGACTCTTTTTCCATCCCCTCACTTTCAGTCTGTATGTGTCCCTAGGTCTGAAGTGGGTCTATTGTAGACAGCATATATATGGGTCTTGCTTTTGTATCCATTCAGCAAACCTGTGTCTTTTGGTTGGAGCATTTAATCCATTCACATTTAAGGTAATTATCGATATGTATATTCCTATTACCATTTTCTTAATTGTTTTGGGTTTGTTATTGTAGGCCTTTTCCTTCTTTTGTGTTTCCTGCCTAGAGAAGTTCCTTTAGCATTTGTTGTAAAGCTGCTTTGGTTGTGCTGAATTCTCTTAGCTGGTGCTTGTCTGTAAAGCTTTTGATTTCTCCATCAAATCTGAATGAGATCCTTGTTGGTAGAGTATTCTTGGTTGTAGATTCTTCCCTTTCATCACTTTAAATATATCTGGCCACTCCCTTCTGGTATGTAGAGTTTCTGCTGAGAAATCAGCTGTTAACCTTCTGGGAGTTCCCTTGTATGTTATTTGTCATTTTTGTCTTGTTGCTTTTAATAGTTGTTCTTTGTCTTTAATTTTTGTCAAGTTGATTACTATGTGTCTCGGCATGTTTCTCCTTGGGTTTATCCTGCCTGTGACTCTCTGCACTTCCTGGACTTGTGTGGCTATTTCATTTCCCATGTTAGGGAAGTTTTCAACTATAATCTCTTCAAATATTTTTTCAGGTCCTTTCTCTCTCTCTTCTTCTCAGAGCCCTATAGTGTGAATGTTGGTGCATGTAATGTTTTCCCAGAAGTCTCTTAGGCTGTCTTCATTTCTTTTCATCCTTTTTTCTTTATTTTGTTCCATGGCAGTGAATTACACCATTCTGTCTTCCAGGTCACTTATCCATTCTTCTGCCTCAGTTATTCTGCTATTGATTCTTTCTAGTGTATATTTCATTTCAGTTATTGTATTCCTCATCTCTGTTTTTTTGTTTTTAATTCTTCTAGCTGTTTGTTCTTTAATTCTTCTAGGCCTTAATAAAACATTTCTTGCATCTTCTCTATAGTTGTCTCCATTCTTTTACCAAGGTCCTGGATCATCTTCACTATCGTTATTCTGATTTTTTTTTTTCTGGAAGGTTGTCTATCTCCATTTCATTTCATTGTTTTTCTGGGTGTTTATCTTTTTCCTTCATTGGATACATAGCCCTCTGCCTTTTCATTTTGTCTATGTTTCTGTGAATGTTGTTTTTGATCCACAGGATGCAGGATTGTAGTTCTTCTTGCTTCTGCTCTCTGCCCTCTATCAGAAACAACTTTAGACCCTATCAGCCTGGAGATGGTACCAGAGGAATCTACATAACGAAGTTTACTAACTAGCCTTTGTCTTTGCCCTTGGAAGCCTAAAATTGTTTTCCTTTTTTCTGCCATTTCTCTACAAATTTATTGTTATGTGTTGAAGATGCTGTATAAGCCAGAGTTTCAAGCCCCTTTTTAAGTTTTTCATTTCCCCCTGGGTATCTCCCAGGTATACATGACTTATATCATGTTAATAAACTTCTGTTTGTTTTTCTTTTGTTAATCTTTCTTTTATTGCAGTGGTTTCAGCCAAGAACTCAGACAGGTAAATGGAAAATTACTTTTCCCTTCTCTACAAGTTCCAACATGTCCAGTGTGTTCATGGATTTACTATGCAAGCACTGGGGTAGCCAAAGACAGTGGCTGAACCTACACTAGAAAAGTCATGGCCCCACATAGTTTCTAAGTGCCTCTTTGGCAGTAGATGCCCTGATGAATATTAACATAAGACCCAAATATCCTTGCACTTCATGGCCATTCATACATATGCATTCATATGCTTCTTCCTCAAATCTTCCAATTTTCTCCTTGCAGGTCTGTGTATACTCAACTAAGACTTTCATTACTGTCTGGGAATCCAAGTTTATCTATATCTCAGACTATTTCTTCCTCCATTTAAAGTAAACTATCAAGTGGACTGTTTGAGTTTCAGCTTACTGGAAGGATTTTCATTCACCACTGCTCAGGCCACCCTGACTGGGTCTATAAGGAAGTGGAAATTTACTTTTGTGTAACAAGAACATCTTCAATCTATCTGTTTCAATCTTTATCTTGTCTTTAAAAATATGTCTATACAGTAGGTTATCTTTTATCAAAGATTACTAAAGCATTCACATGTAAACTGTGTTCACCAAGGTAAAATAAATCTTTAGCCTCTTCTGAATATTCTTTAAATAAAAAAAAAAATTAAAAGTGAAGGCAGTTGAATATAGAAGACAAAATCTAATAAAGTGTTTGGCATTGAGAAGTAAAGTTTATAAAAATAAACTCAAATATATTAAGTCAGAATCATTGAGGATAAGTTTAGGAAGTAATGTGAACAAATCCAATCCTAAACCACAGAAAGAATAATGAGATCAGCTGAAGGTATGCTTATTGTATGATAGATTGAATTGATAAACTACCCTATTCATTAAACTACAGTGTTATTCCATATTTCACTTAAAGAGGCAATGCATTGTTGCAGAAAGTAAGAGCATAAAAAATTATTGTAGATTATCACCTCTCAGTTTTCATACTCAAGACCAATTTAACAGGTCATAGATACTAATTCCACAAATCAGTGACTCGTTACAAGGATTTTATTTCTCTCAAAGTAGTAAGTCACACTGATCCTGCTTAAACCGTCCTTTCATGTTATGCTAAAAAAAAAAAACCTGAAACATTATTACATTAGCTGAGATGGAAATCCAACTGTAAGCTCCTCCTCCTACTGATAAACTCAGAAGACTCTGTTTGATTATACAATGACTACTGATCATCTTTATTGAAAAATCAAACACAAAAATCAAACAAAACAAGAATAAAACTCAGTATGATTTGAAGAGCTCATTATTCATGTCTATATTGTACTATCAGAGAACTTTGGCCAATTCTTTTCATTTTATTGAAGTTTCACTGATTTATAACATTATGTTAGCTTCAGGTGTATAGCACATCATTTCAGTGTTTTTGCAGATTATACTCCGTTATAGGTTATTGCAAGATAATGACTATAATTCCCTGTACAATGAAGTATATCATTGTTGCTTATTTATTTTATATATAACAGTTTGTTTCTGTTAATCCTGTACCCATAATTTGTCCCTCCCTCCTTCCATCTCCCTTTTGGTAACCATAAGTTTGTTTTCTATGCTTGTGAGTATATATGTGTTTTGCATATACATTCATTTGTATTATATTTTAGACTCCGTATATAAGTGACACAATACAGTATTTGTCTTTATCTGTCTGACTTATTTCACTAACCATAATATTCTCTAGGTCCATCCACATTCCTGCAAATGACAGAATTTTATTCTTTCTATGGCTGAGTAATATTTGTGTGTGTGTGTGTGTGTGTGTGTGTGTGTGTGTGTGTACATACCACATTTTCTTAATCCAATCATCTGTTGATGGACATTTGGGCCACTTCCATATTTTGGCTATTGTAACAGTGCTGCCATGAACATTGGGGTGCATGTGTCTTTATGAATTAGGGCTTTTGTTTTTTTCTGCATATATATCCAGGAGTGGAATTGCTGCATCATATGATAGTTTTATTTTTAGGATTTTGAGGAAATTTCATTACTGTTTTCCACAGTTGATGAACCAATTTACATTTCCACCAACAGTGTACAGCATTTCCATTTCTCCACATCCTCTCCAGCATTTGTTATTTGTAAACTTTTTTTAATGATAGCCATTATGACAGGTGTGAAGTGGTAGCTTATTGTTGTTTTGATATGCATGTCTCTAATAATTAGTGATGTTGAGCATCTTTTCATGTGCCTGTTTGCCATCTGTATATCTTCTTTGGAAAAAATGTCTATTCAAGTTTTCTGCCTATTTTTTGATTGGGTTGTTTGTTTTTTTGATATTGAGTTGTATGAGCTGTTTACATATTTTGGATATTACCCCCTTATTGATTGTATATTTGAAAATATTTTCTCCAAATCAGTAGGGTTCCTTTTTGCTCTACTGATGGTTTCCTTTCCTGGGCAAAAAATTTTAAGGTTAAAGCTAATTGTTTATTCTCCATGTGTTTGTTCTTGTCCTGTTTTTCTTTGTGTAGTTGATTTCTAGTTTCATACCTTGTGGTTGGAAAAAATGCTTGATATAATTTTTATCCTCTTAAATTTGTTGAGGCTTTTTTGGTGACCTCATATGTGATCTATCCTGGAGAATATTCCATGTGCACTTGAAAAGAATGTGTATTCTGTTGTTTTGGTTGGAATGTCCTGTAGCTATCAATTAAGTCAAGCTGGTCTAATGTGCCATTTAAGACCACTGTTGCCTTATTGATGTTCTGTCAGAGCTCATCTATCCATTGATGTTAGTTGAGCATTAAAGTCCTGTACTATTATTATATTATTGTCAATTTCTCCCTTTATGTCTGTTAGTATTTTCTTTATATATTTATTTGCTCCTGTATTGGGTGTGTATATGCTAATGAGTGTGATATCCTCTCCTTTGATTGATCCCTTTATTATTATATAATACCCTTTTTGTCTTTTGACATAGCTTTTGTTTCAAAGTTTATTTTGTCTGATATGAGTATTGGTACCCCTGCTTTCTTGTCATTTCCATTTGCATGACATATCTTTTTCCATCCTGACACTTTCATTCTGTGTGTGTCTTTAGCCCTGAAGTGTGTCTCTTGTAGGAAGCATATTGAAGGCTCTTGTTTTTTTATCCAATCAATCACACTGTGTCTTTTGATGAGAGCATTTAACCATTGACATTTAAAGTAATTATTAATAAGTATGTAGTTACTGACATTTTATTACTTGTTTTCCAGTTGTTTATGTAGTTCTTCTATGTTTACTTCTTTTTGTTTCTCCCATTGTGGTTTGATTATTTTCTTTTGTAGCATGCTTGGGTTCCTTTCTTTTTAATTTTTGTGTATCTATTGTAAGTTTTTGAACTATGGTTACCATAGGGTTCATATATGTTGACCCATAATGATATCTACTCGTTTTAAACTGATTGTCTTTAAGTTCAAACACATTCTAAGAGATCAACATTTTTTACTCCCCTCTTCCACACTTTGTGTTTTTGATATTATATTTTATATCTCCATGCTTATCCTTTTACTGTTTATTATAGCATTATTTGCTTTTACATTTTCTTTGTCTTTAAATTTACATACTGGCTTAGTTAAGTGATCTTTAATTCTTACTATGTTTTTGTCTTTCCTGTCAGGATTTTCCCTTTCCTATATATTCTTACATCTTTTCCATTTAATGAAGATCCTTCAACATTTCTTTTATCATAGTTTTACTTTACTTACTGAATTATTTTAGTTTTTGCTTGTCTGAGAAGTTCTTTATCTCTCTATTCTAAATAATAATCTTGCTGGGTAGAATATCCTAGGTTTCAGGTTTTTCTGTTTCAGCATTTTGAATAAATTATGCCATTCTCATCTAGCCTGCAAAGATTTTGCAGAGAAATCAGCTTATAGCCTTATGGGGATTCCTTTGTATATGAGTCTTTGTTTTTTTCTTGATGCCTTTAGAATTCTCTATCTTTAATTTTGCCATTTTCATTATGATATGTCTTGGTGTGCGTCTATTAGGGTTCATCTTATTTAGGATCCTCTGTACCTGGATATCTGTTTACTTCTTTAGGTTTGGAAAGTTTTCATCCATAATTTTTCAAATACATTTTCAATACCCTTCTCTCTCTCTTCTCCATATAGAACCCCTATATTGTGAATGTTGGCAATTTTGATGTTATCCCAGAGATCTTGTATGTTGCACTTGATATTTTTAAAATTTGTCTTTCTGTGTGCTGTTCTGTTTGGGTGATTTCCAGTATTATGTCTTCCAGATCACTTATGTGTTCTTCTATGTAATTTTGTCTGCTATTCATTGCTTCTTGAGTGCTTTTTGTCTTGATATTAAATTATTTATTTTTGTTCACGTCTTCTCTATATTTTCTAGTTCCTTGTTAAAAAGATCTGTTTAGATCAATTCTCATCCCTAACTCAGTTAGCATTTTTGTTACCAATATTTTGAACGATTTGTCTGGTGAATTGTTTCTGTTTTTGTTTTTTTTTTCTTGTTTTTTTTGTTTTGTTTTGTTTTTTAAACATCTTTATTGAAGTATAATTGCTTTACAATGGTATGTTAGTTTCTGCTTTATAACAAAGTGAATCAGTTATACATATACATATGTTCCCATATCTCTCCCCTCTTGCATCTCCCTCCCTCCCACCCTCCCCATCCCACCCCTCTAGGTGGTCACAAAGCACCGAGCTGATCTCCCTGTGCTATGCGGCTGCTTCCCACTAGTTATCTATTTTACATTTGGTAGTGTATATATGTCCATGACACTCTCTTACCCTGTCACATCTCACCCCACCCCCTCCCCATATCCTCAAGTCCATTCTCTAGTAGGTCTGTGTCTTTATTCCCGTCTTGCCACTAGGTTCTTCATGGACTTTTTTTTTTCCTTAGATTCCATATATATGTGATAGCATATTGTATTTGTTTTTCTCTTTCTGACTTACTTCACTCTGTATGACAGACTCTAACTCCATCCACCTAATTACAAACACCTCCATTTCATTTATTTTTATGGCTGAGTAATATTCCATTGTATATATGTGCCACATCTTCTTTATCCATTCATCTGTCAATGGGCATTTAGGTTGCTTCCATATCCTGGCTATTGTAAATAGAGCTGCAATGAACATTTTGGTACATGACTCTTTTTGAACTATGGTTTTCTCAGGGTATATGCCCAGTAGTGGGATGGCTGGGTCGTATGGTAGTTCTATTTGCAATTTTTTCAGGAACCTCCATACTGTTCTCCATAGTGGCTGTATCAATTTACATTCCCACCAACAGTGCAAGAGTGTTCCCTTTCCTCCACACCCTCTCCAGCATTTATTGTTTCTAGATTTTTTGATGATGGCCATTCTGACCGGTGTGAGATGATATCTCATTGTAGTTTTGATTTTCATTTCTCTAATGATTAATGATGTTGAGCATTCTTTCATGTGTCTGTTGGCAATCTGTATATCTTCTTTGGAGAAATGTCCATTTAGGTCTTCTGCCCATTTTTGGATTGGGTTGTTCGTTTTTTTGTTATTGAGCTGCATGAGCTGCTTGTAAACCTTGGAGATTAATCCTTTGTCAGTTACTTCATTTGCAAATATTTTCTCCCATTCTGATGGTTGTCTTTTGGTCTTGTTTATGGTTTCCTTTGCTGTGCAAAAGCTTTTAAGTTTCATTAGGTCCCATTTGTTTATTTGTGTTCTTATTTCCATTTCTCTAGGAGCTGGGTCAAAAAGATTCTTGCTGCGATTTATGTCATAGAGTGTTCTGCCTATGTTTTCCTCTAAGAGTTTGATAGTGTCTGGCCTTACACTTAGGTCTTTAATCCATTTTGAGTTTATTTTTGTGCATGGTGTCAGGGAGTGTTCTAATTTCATACTTTTACATGTATCTGTCCAATTTTCCCAGCACCACTTATTTAAGAGGCTGTCTTTTCTCCACTGTATATGCTTGCCTCCTTTATCAAAGATAAGTTGACCATATGTGTGTGGGTTTATCTCTGGGCTTTCTATCCTGTTCCATTGATCTATATTTCTGTCTTTGTGCCAGTACCAAACTGTCTTGATTACTGAAGCTTTGTAATATAGTCTGAAGTCAGGGAGCCTGATTCCCCCAGCTCCATTTTTCGTTCTCAAGATTGCTTTGACTATTTGGGGACTTTTGTGTTTCCATACAAATTGTGAAAATTTTTTTTAGTTCTGTGAAAAATGCCAGTGGTAGTTTGATAGGGATTACATTGAATCTGTAGATTGCTTTGGGTAGTAGAGTCATTTTCACAATGTTGATTCTTCCAATCCAAGAACATGGTATATCTCTCCATCTATTTATATCATCTTTAATTTCTTTCATCAGTGTCTTATAGTTTTCTGCATACAGGTCTTTTGTCTCGTTAGGTAGGTTTATTCCTACATATTTTATTCTTTTTGTTGCAATGGTAAACGGGAGTGTTTTCTTAATTTCATTTTCAGATTTTTTGTCATTAGTGTATAGAAATGCAAGAGATTTCTGTGCATTAATTTTGTATCCTGCTACTTTACCAAATTCATTGATTAGCTCTAGGAGTTTTCTGGTAGCATCTTTAGGATTCTCTATGTATAGTATCATGTCATCTGCAAACAGTGACAACTTTACTTCTTCTTTTCCGATTTGGATTCCTTTTATTTCTTTGTCTTCTCTGATTGCTGTGGCTAACACTTCCAAAACTATGTTGAATAATAGTGGTGAGAGTGGGCAACCTTGTCTTGTTCCTGATCTCAGTGGAAATGGTTTCGCTTTTTCACCATTGAGGACAATGTTGGCTGTGGGTTTGTCATATATGGCCTTTATTATGTTGAGGAAAGTTCCCTCTATGCCTACTTTCTGCAGGGCTTTTATCATAAATGGGTGTTGAATATTGTCAAAAGCTTTCTCTGCATCTATTGAGATGATCATATGGTTTTTCTCCTTCAGTTTGTTAATATGGTGTATCACATTGATTGATTTGCGTATATTGAAGAATCCTTGCATTCCTGGGATAAACCCCACTTGATCATGGTGTATGATCCTTTTAATGTGCTGTTGGATTCTGTTTGCTAGTATTTTGTTGAGGATTTTTGCATCTATGTTCATCAGTGATATTGGCCTGTAGTTTTCTTTCTTTGTGACATCTTTGTCTGGTTTTGGTATCAGGGTGATGGTGGCCTCATAGAATGAGTTTGGGAGTATTCCTCCCTCTGCAATATTTTGGAAGAGTTTGAGAAGGATAGATGTTAGCTCTTCTCTCAATGTTTGACAGAATTCACCTGTGAAGCCATCTGGTCCTGGGCTTTTGTTTGTTGGAAGGTTTTTAATCACAGTTTCAATTTCAGTGCTTGTGATTGGTCTGTTCATATTTTCTATTTCTTCCTGGTTCAGTCTTGGCAGGTTGTGCATTTCTAAGAATCTGTCCATTTCTTCCAGGTTGTCCATTTTATTGGCATAGAGTTGCTTCTAGTAATCTCTCATGATTTTTTGTATTTCTTCAGTGTCAGTGGTTACTTCTCCTTTTTCATTTCTAATTCTATTGATCTGAGTCTTCTCCCTTTTTCTCTTGATGAGTCTGGCTAATGGTTTATCAATTTTGTTTATCTTCTCAAAGAACCAGCTTTTAGTTTCATTGATTTTTGCTATTGTTTCCTTCATTTCTTTTTCATTTATTTCTGACTTGATCTTTATGATTTCTTTCCTTCTGTCAGCTTTGGGGTTTTTTGTTCTTCTTTCTCTAATTGCTTTAGGTGCAAGGTTAGGTTGTTTATTCGAGATGTTTCCTGTTTCTTGAGGTAGGCTTGTATTGCTATAAACTTCCCTCTTAGCACTGCTTTTGCTGCATCCCATAGGTTTTGGGTCGTCGTGTCTCCATTGTCATTTGTTTCTAGGTATTTTTTGATTTCCCCTTTGATTTCTTCAGTGATCACTTCGTTATTCAGTAGTGTATTGTGTAGCCTCCATGTGTTTGTATTTTTTACACATCTTTTCCTGTAATTGATATCTAGTCTCATAGCGTTGTGGTCGGAAAAGATACTTGATACGATTTCAATTTTCTTAAATTTACCAAGGCTTGATTTGTGACCCAAGATATGATCTATCCTGGAGAATGTTCCATGAGCACTTGAGAAAAATGTGTATTCTGTTGTTTTGGGATGGAATGTCCTATAAATATCAATTAAGTCCATCTTGTTTAATGTATCATTTAAAGCTTGTGTTTCCTTATTTATTTTCATTTTGGATGATCTGTCCATTGGTGAAAGTGGGGTGTTAAAGTCCCCTACTATGATTGTGTTGCTGTTGATTTCCCCTTTTATGGCTGTTAGTATTTGCCTTATGTATTGAGGTGCTCCTATGTTGGGTGCATAAATATTTACAATTGTTATACCTTCCTCTCGGATCGATCCCTTGATCATTATATAGTGTCCTTCTTTGTCTCTTGTAATAGTCTTTATTTTAAAGTCTATTTTGTCTGATATGAGAATTGCTACTCCAGCTTTCTTTTGATTTCCATTTGCATGGAATATCTTTTTCCATCCCCTCACTTTCAGTCTGGATGTGTCGCTAGGTCTGAAGTGGGTCTCTTGTAGACAGCATATATATGGGTCTTGCTTTTGTATCCATTCAGCCAGTCTGTGTCTTTTGGTGGGAGCATTTAATCCATTTACATTCAAGGTAATTATCGATATGTATTTTCCTACTCCCATTTTCTTAAATGTTTTGGGTTTGTTATTGTAGGTGTTTTCCTTCTCTTGTGTTTCTTGCCTAGAGAAGTTCCTTTAGCATTTTTTGTAAAGCTGGTTTGGTGGTGCTGAACTCTCTCAGCTTTTGCTTGTCTGTAAAGGTTTTAATTTCTCCATCACATCTGAATGAGATCCTTGCTGGGTAGAGTAATCTTGGCTGTAGGTTTTTCTCCTTCATCACTTTAAGTATATCCTGCCACTCCCTTCTGGCTTGCAGAGTTTCTGCTGAAAGATCAGCTGTTAACCTTATGGGGATTCCCCTATGTGTTATTTGTTGTTTTTCCCTTGCTGCTTTTAATTTGTTTTCTTTATATTTAAATTTTGACAGTTTGATTAATATGTGTCTTGGCGTGTTTCTTCTTGGATTTATCCTGTATGGGACTCTCTGTGCTTCCAGGACTTGATTAACTATTTCCTTTCCCATATTAGGGAAGTTTTCAACTATAATCTCTTCAAATATTTTCTCAGTCCCTTTCTTTTTCTCTTCTTCTTCTGGGACCCCTATAATTCGAATGTTGGTGCGTTTAATGTTGCCCCAGAGGTCTCTGAGACTGTCCTCATTTCTTTTCATTCTTTTTTCTTTATCCTGCTCTGCAGTAGTTATTTCCACCATTTTATCTTCCAGGTCGTTTATCCTTTCTTGTGCCTCAGTTATTCTACTATTGATCCCATCTAGAGTATTTTTAATTTCATTTATTGTGTTTTTCATCGTTGCTTGGTTCCTCTTTAGTTCTTCTATGTCCTTGTTAAATGTTTCTTGCATTTTGTCTATTTTATTTCCAAGATTTTGGATCATCCTTACTATCATTATTCTGAATTCTTTTTCAGGTAGACTGCCCATTTCTTCTTCATTTGTTAGGTCTGGTGTGTTTTGACTCTGCTCCTTCATCTGCTGTGTGTTTTTCTGTCATCTCATTTTGCTTATCTTACTGTGTTTGGGGTCTCCTTTTCACAGGCTGCATGTTCGTAGTTCCCGTTGTTTTTGGTATCTGTCCCCAGTGGCTAAGGTTGGTTCAGTGGGTTGTGTAGGCTTCCTGGTGGAGGGAACTAGTGCCTGAGTTCTGGTGGATGAGGCTGGATCTTTTCTTTCTGGTGGGCACGTCCACATTTGGTGGTGTGTTTTGGGGTGTCTGTGGCCTTATTATAATTTTAGGCAGCCTCTCTGCTAATGGATGGGGCTGTGTTCCTGTCTTGCTAGTTGTTTGGCATACGGTGTCCAGCGTTGTAGCTTTCTGGTCGTTGAGTGAAGCTGGGTCTTGATGTTGAGATGGAGATCTCTGAGAGATTTTTGCCGGTTGGTATTACGTGGAGCTGGGAGGTCTCTTTGGACCAGTGTCCTGAAGTTGGCTCTCCCCCCTCAGAGGCACGGCCCTGATGCCTGGCTGGAGTACCAAGAGCCTTTCATCCACACGGGTCAGAATAAAAGGGAGGAAATATAGAAAGAAAGAAAGAAAGAAAGAGGCTATAATATAGTGAAGTAAAATAAAGCTATTATAAAGCAAAGCTATACAGACAAAATCTCACCCAGAAGCATATACATATGCACTCACAGAAAATGGAAAAGGGGAAAAATTAATATATTCTGCTCCCAAAGTCCACCTCCTGAATTTGGGATGATTCGTTGTCTCTTCAGGTATTCAACAGATGCAGGCACATCAAGTTGTTTGTGGAGTTTTAATTCGCTGCTTCTGAGGCTGCTGGGAGAGATTTCTCTTTCTCTTCTTTGTTCGCACAGCTCCCGGGGTTCAGCTTTGGATTTGGACCCGCCTCTGCATGTAGTTCGCCTGAGGGCATCTGTTCCCCACCCAGACAGAACATGGTTAAAGGAGCAGCTGCTTCAGGGGCTCTGGCTCACTCAGGCCGGGGGGAGGGATGGGTAGGGAGGAGGCGGGACGAGCCTGCGGTGGCGGAGGCCGGCGTGACGTTGCAGCCACCTGAGGCGCGCCGTGCATTCTCCCGGGAAAGTTGTCCCTGAATAACGGGACCCTGGCAGTGGCAGGCTGCACCGGCTCCCAGGAGGGGCGGTGTGGAGAGTGACCTGTGCTCTCACACAGGCTTTTTGGTGGCGGCAGCAGCAGCCTTAGCATCTCATGCCCTTCTCTGTGGCCCGCGCTGATCACCGCGCCTTGCGCCCGTCTCTGGAGTTTGTTTAGGCGGTGGTCTGACTCCCCTCTCCTCGCGCACCAGGAAACAAAGAGGGAAGGAAAAGTCTCTTGCCTCTTCTGCAGCTGCAGACTTTTTCCGGACTCCCTCCCGGCTAGCTGTGGTGCACTAACCCCTTCAGGCTGTGTTCACGCTGCCAACCCCAGTCCTCTCCCTGTGATCCGACTGAAGCCCGAGCCTCAGCTCCCCGCCCCGCCTGCCCCGGCGGGTGCACAGACAAGCCTCTTGGGCTGGTGAGTGCTGCTAGGCACAGAGCCTCTGTGCGGGAGTCTCTCCGCTTTGCCCTCCACACCCCTGTGGTTGTGCTCTCCTCCGTGGCTCCGAAGCTTCCCCCCTCTGCCACCCGCAGTCTCCGCCCGCGAAGGGGCTTCCTAGTGCGTGGAAACCTTTCCTCCTTCACGGCTCCCTCCCACTGGTGCAGGTCCCGTCCCTATTCTTTTGTCTCTGTTATTTCTTTTTTCTTTTGCCCTACCCAAGTACGTGGGGAGTTTCTTGCCTTTTGGGAGGTCTCACGTTTTCTGCCAACGTTCAGTGGGTGTTCTGTAGGAGCAGTTCCACGTGTAGATGTATTTCTACTGTATCTGTGGGAAGGAAGGTGATCTCTGTGTCTTAATCTGCCGCCATCTTCTCTCTGGGTTCTCTGGTTTTGTTTTATTATTTATTTTTCAGGGGTTTTCTTATGCTCTTTCAATTGAGAGTAGTTCCTCTGCCCTTTCGTTTTTCTTAATTTTCTCTGTCTCTATGAATTTAGGTAAAACAGTTACCTATTTTGGTCTTGAAGCAATGTTCTTGGGTGGGAGCACCCCTATATAGAATGTGTGTGACCAGTGCTTTTGGTGAGAGGGCTGGATTTGATGTGGATGTCAGTCACATCTTTCCTCAGGATGTGCTGGTCATTATCACCTTGGTAGGGAGTGTGGCTTATAATAGAGGAGCTAGAACCTGCACAGGGTGTGAGGCGGGACTTCCTCTCTGCTCAGTGGCCATCACCACCCTGTCAGGCAGTAGTGGGAATTCTGCCAGCCCTTCTGCCATGATCTCCCTTTTGGGCAATTCTTAATATAATCTCCTTCATACAATTATAGCAAAGATACAAAATGAGGCATCAAAGGGAACTTTAAAAACAATCTCTTACAGCATGTAAGTTCCCCAAATATAGAGCTGGTTATTTTTAGATTTCTGTTAAAACTGTGAGAAAGGAAACTGCAGATGGACGTTAGAACAAAATTGTGGGTCCATTCAATTTATCTGGATGGCACTCTGCTAAAGTTGCAGACATTATATAAATCTGCACATGTTTGTACTGGGTCAGATCTGGAGAATTGGCCCTAATTAAAAAGAGTAAATGCTTCTACTTCCTGCTATTTTCAAGAAAAATTGGCTCTTTCTAAACCTTTACCATATCACCACAGAGTGAGGAATCTTATACATATTTCTGTTATGGGTATATATTCCTATTATAATTTGAGAAGAGGGAATTTGAGAAGAAAGACCTCTAATTTGATTCTCCAATGTTCAGATAACGTTTACTACTAAATTGCATTTTTAAAAAGCTACAGATAATTACTGGGAGCATGATTATCTATACACTAATCAATTTTTTTTTCCTATCAAGCATTGTTTACTTTTTTTTTTCACACACACACACTGTATTTTATTTTTACAAGAGATAGACTGACACCAAGCATTGTAAATGGATGACCACAACAAAAGCAACAATGATTGCAATTACCAAACACAAAACACACTCATACTATGTCATAATATTGACATTCAGTCCAGTAATCCTCCACTGTAACAGCTCCTTTACTTTGCAGTGAAAATTGATTTGTATATTCTTTGCCTCTGAGTCCTTGTGGGATGTTTTTTTAATTCAAACAGAAAGTCACAAAAATTATAATCATCCTCATCAGTTCACTCAGTCCCATGTAATTAATTTTTTTTTCATCTTGATCTTTTGTTAACACTTTTATGAGTTCATCAGTTTTTCATTAGAGTTCTGAAAATGCTTATTCATTCAGTTCAGCAGTACAGTTACCAGAAACCTGTACTTGTCAGAGTCTTTTCTATGAATTCCTTGAAGATGAACCCCTTTTATAGGAACATATTTGCAAAAGCATCAGAGTACACCCAGAACTGTCTGTAAATGACAAAAGACTTAAAAATGACCACGGTTAAAGATTTGATGAAAGTTCATAATAGTGCAATTGACAAGGAAATTTAGTTATTTCTGAGATATACATTTTAAAGTAATATACACTAATCAAATATTAAAATGCAAGTTATTTCATTGGCCACAGAGTAAATTACTCAGTAGCTCCTTAAGGTAATCTGACAAGGTGCCATATCCATTGTCCTTCCTTTCGTAAATATTATGCTGCCTATAAGTTACAATCTTTGAGACTGAGTCACAAAAACTAATCTCATTGTGAATACCTCAATCTGTACTTTGCCTGGGAAAAGCATTCTCCATTGCAGTAATGCACTTAGGCTTGCTTTTTGGAACCAGGGCTTCATTTCCATACCTACATCTTCCATGATCCTCCTCAATCAAAACTCTCAGGACTTTAAAGTACATGTTAGAAAGAAGGCAATCTAATAAACTGATTTCAAACTCAGAATTTGCCTTTATGTTTCTTTGCCAGGAATACTTGTAATTTGAACTTTCTTTACCCAAAAGGATAATATTTTAGGTGAAAGTGTAAACATTTTGAAAGCTTATGGAGATTCTATGAGAAGAACAGAAATAGGAAGGATCAAAGTTTCTTCCAGCATCCTTAAAATCACTCCAGGTAAATAGCTACCTACTCTTCCAATATGAAAAAACTAATATAAATGTGTTGTAGTCATTACAACCATTCTTCAGGACAATCTTTAAAGTTCAAAGGAAAAAAGAACAGTGTTATCTATATGCAGGAAAAAATCCAGATGTCAGGATGACAAGAAGGCAGAGTGCAGAGACAAATCAATTATGAGGCTAACAAAGCTTAAACTTCAGGGTCTGTGACGTGTAGGGCCATTCTAAAAACTTGGGAAGGGCTGGAGTAATGTATTCATATGGTCATATGTTTTTGTGAAATTTGCAACAAACATACAAGAATTATAACTTCGGTTTTTTGATATATCTGTATTTTTCCATTTCCACTTGCCTTCCATCACACTTACCACCACTTGGTTGGCACTGGAGTGAACATGGACAGTTTGGGAATCTTCTAAGGATAGTTGAATTGGGGTAGTTTAGATTTAATAGGACTTATTTCTGAGATTTGAGGTCATTTTCATGCATGGTTAAATTGTTACCAACTGTCCTAATACAAGAATGACTTTCAGAATATATCTACGTACAGTGAGCCAATGCACCTGGTGTCATAACAGAGCAAGGTGTTCTACAGTTATATGAACATGTCCTACAGCACTGAAAGTGTAGGAATAGTAGAGTTAAAAAACTAGTGAAATGCAAGAATATGTGTGATGTCACATGTTTGATTAATTCCAATGTACTTAATCAAGCTTTTTTGTATCTGAGGTATCTTGCCTGCATGAACTCTGGCGGTCCCAGATAAAATGGCAAGATGAGCATATTAAAATATCAGGAAAAGGTAAATTTTGACTGGAAGTAATAAAGTTTTTGGATTTTTTGTTGTTACTGTTGATGTTGTTTTATTTTTTAATTTCTTTATTGGAGTATAATTGTGTTACGATGGTGTGTTAGTTTCTGCTTTATGACAAAGTGAATCAGCTATACATATACATATATCCCCATATCGCCTCCCTCTTGCATCTCCCTCCCACCCTCCATATCCCACCCCTCTAGGGGGTCACAAAGCACCGCGCTGATCTACCTGTGCTATGCGGCTGCTTCCCACTAGTTATCTATTTTACATTTGGTAGTATATATAAGTCAATGCCACTCTCTCACTTCATCCCAGCTTACCTTTCCTCCTCCCCGTGTTCTCAAGTGCATTCTCTACATCTGCGTCTTTATTTCTGCCCTACCCCTAGGTTCTTCATAACCTTTTTTTATTTTTATTTTTATTTTTAGTTTCCATATATATGTGCTAGCATATGGTATTTGTTTTACTCTTTCTGACTTACTTCACTCTGTATGACAGACTCTAGGTCCATCCACCTCACTACATATAACTCAATTTCGTTTCTGGTTTTTTTTTTTTTTTTTCAGTAGTTGTGGCACACGGGCTCAGTTGCTCCACGGCATGTGGGATCTTCCCGGCGCAGGGCTCAAACCCGTGTCCCCTGCACTGGCAGGCGGATTCTTAACGACTGCACCACCAGGGAAGCCCCGTTTCTGTTTTTTTTTTATGGCTGAGTAATATTCCACTGTATTTATGTGCCACATCTTCTTTATCCATTCATCTGTCAATGGACAGTTAGGTTGCTTCCATGCCCTGGCTATTGTAAATAGAGCTGCAATGAACATTGTGGTACATGACTCTTTTAGAATTACGGTTTTCTCAGGGTATATGCCCAGTAGTGGAATTGCTGGGTCGTATGGTAGTTCTATTTTTAGTTTTTTCAGGCACCTCCATACTGTTCTCCATAGTGGCTGTATCAATTTACATTCCCAGCGATAGTGCAACAGGCTTCCTTTTTCTCCACACCCTCTCCAGCATTTATTGTTTGTAGATTTTTTTGATGATGGCCATTCTGACTGGTGTGAGGTGATACCTCATTGTAGTTTTGATTTGTATTTCTCTAATGATTAGTGATGTTGAACATTCTTTCATGTGTTTGTTGGCAATTTGTATGTCTTTTTGGAGAAATGGCTCTTTAGGTCTTCTGCCCATTTTTTGATTGGGTTTTTTGTTTTCTTGATATTGAGCTGCATGGGCTGATTTTAAATTTTGGAGATTAATCCTTTGTCAGTTGCTTCATTTGCAAATATTTTCTCCCATTTTGAGGATTGTCTTTTCATCTTGTTTATGGTTTCCTTTGCTGTGCAAAAGCTTTTAAGTTTCATTAGGTCCCATTTGTTTATTTTTATTTCCATTTCTCTAGGAGATGCATCAAAAAGGATCTTGCTGTGATATATGTCAGAGTGTTCTGCCTATGCTTTCCTCTAAGAGTTTTATAGTGTCTGGCCTTACATTTAGGTCTTTAATCCATTTTGAGTTTATTTTTGTGTATGGTGTTAGGGAGTGTTCTAATTTCATTCTTTTACATGTAGCTGTCCAGTTTTCCCAGCACCACTTATTGAAGAGGGTGTCTTTTCTCCATTGTATATTCTTGCCTCCTTTACCAAAAATAAGTGACCATATGTACGTGGGTTTATCTCTGGGCTTTCTATCCTGTTCCACTGATCTATATTTCTGTTTTTGTGCCAGTACCATACTCTCTTGATTACTGTATCTTTGTATTATAGTCTGAAGTCAGGGAGACTGATTCCTCCAGGCTTGTTTTTCTTTCTCAAGATTGCTTTGGCTATTCGGGGTCTTTTGTGTTTCCATACAAATTGTGAAATTTTTTGTTCTATTTCTGTGAAAAATGCCATTGGTTGTTTGGTAGGGATTGCATTGAATCTGTAGATTGCTTTGGGTAGTATAGTAATTTTCACAGTGTTGATTCTTCCAATCCAAGAGCATGGTATATCTCTCCATCTGTTTGTATCATCTTTAATTTCTTTCATCAGTGTCTTATAGTTTTCTGCATACAGGTCTTTTGTCTCCTTAATTCAAATGGAGGAGGAAATCACATAAACTTAATGGATAAAGATATATTTCTTGATCCTTTTGTATAAAATAATATTTGACACCATATATATACTATTTGACAATAATACAAATTTGTAACAGTACAATGAAAATTAAAAGACTTCAATAGAAGTTTCACCAAAATTGACAACCATTCTAAAAGTTTACTTGGTGTTACCAAAAGCAAGTCTTGAAGCTAAAAGAAACTTATAAAGTCTCAGTAATGTACAATTAATTTTTGCCAACCATACTAGCAGAAGACTCATTTGTCTTTCTAATCTCTATGTAGAAAATATTATCGTTAAATTATTTCTATAGGAAGAGCCAATTAAGTACTGTTTTTTTATTCTGAATTTTGTGATGTTTGTGGTATTTGCAGCTTTTTAAAAATTTGTAATTTCTTATCTTTTTTTCTCAACCTATACAAGTAGTTACTTTCATATCTTTTTTTTTTTAGTAATTTTGTATTCTTTTTCTTAAACTGGACCATGAAAATGTATTAATTTCAAGCTCCTCAAAATCTTGATCCTCCTTGGCAGAACTGCATACCAGAAGGAGAAGAGATGAATTCTGACCTGTGTTTACTCTGTTGTTAACTTGCTTTTTGACCTTACCCAAGTTATTTAACTTAACTGGGTCTTCTTTACAATATCTTAAAACTCAGGCCATTGTTTTGAAGGATTCTTCTATCAATGCTGACATTGTAGAACTTTACCATAGCTTCATTGCTCCTGGAAAACAATGAAAGTTAAAGGAATCCCCCCACCAAATTTTGTTTTGGAAAATGGCTTACTGCACAGAACCACCCTTACCCATATAACTTAGATAAAACTCAGGGATGCTCTTTGTTCATCCTATGGCAAGGGTAGACTCAGACCCTCAAACTCCTCTTCTTTGCTTCTTAAATAATGATTAGCTGAGCTGTATTATCTACACAGATCAATCAAAACAAAATATTTTTTTACATAATCTTCGGTTAAGATTCTCTCCTTCACTTTCCTTCAGGCCCCTGCACTTTGGCCGATCTTCAGCCTTAGCCAGCATAAAGCCCCTCTTTTTTTTTTTTTTTTTTTTGGCTGCATTGGGTCTTGGTTGCTGTGTGCAGGCTTTGTTTAGTTGTGGTGAGTGGGGGCTACTCTTCATTGCAGTGTGTGGGCTTCTCATTGTGGTGGCTTCTCTTGTTGTGGAACACGGGATCTATGTGCACAGGCTCAGTAGTTGTGGTGCATGGGGCTTAGTTGCTCCGCGGCATGTGGGATCTTCCCGGACTAGGGATCGAACCCATGTCCTCTGCAATGGCAGGCAGATTCTTAACCACTGCACCACCAGGGAAGTCCCAAAGTCCCTCTTGAAAAGAGTCTGTCCTCATGTGAAATATTTTCTCATCTATTATCCAATCATGCCACCCTTTCTTACCACTTGATCTACACCCAGTTCATTTTAACCTTGTTTACTCTTCTTTATAAAAAGAAATCTTCTTTCTGCCTGACTCATGAGTTTGCAGATCTTACAGTCACAGCATCATCCCTATCACAGTAGTTCCCCCCACCTTTCAATAATCCTTTTGAATAAAAGCCTCTCCTTATTCAGTCTGCATTTTTTTATTTGACAATGCAAAATATGTGCCTTTTAAAGAGTTAGAGAAATGAAGCCAACATATTATCTGTAAACCCCAAAATTCTACTCTTCCTATGAGTGAAACTACTGAATCATACACAGTACAGAAGCTCTTTTAAGGCCCATATTAATCACTTTTATGCACTGAAAATGCCCCATTTATGGCTGCATCTTTTATGAAGCCAATCATCCAATCAATGTCCATCTAAATATACTACTTTACTCCAAGAAAAGTTTTCCTGAATTGTAAATGCTATGAAAGCTTGTATTACACTATTCCTGTCTAACTAATATAACATTTGGGAACAGATAGTGAGTTTTGTTTAATGACAAAATTCATGTCTTGAAACGGTTTAAATTAAAGAAATAACTTCAGGGGTATAGTGTTATTTCTGTTTGCCAATTTATCATGTTTGTAAGATTCCCTAAGGGGTCCTGTAAATGGCATTTCCAACAGCAAATGTTTTTAAAAGCCCCAAGGACACCTGAGAAGCTAAATCACAAAACATACAGAAAGATATTAAAGCCAATTTTTAATATTTTAGTGTTAAAAGTGTATTTTTTAACGAAGTACTTTAAGATATCTCCACTGCATACCAGTCACAAGATATTTACACCACCTACAGTAACCATGACTGAAAGGAGTTAAAGTCAGTGTGTGGGCAGTCAAAAATAATTTATGATGTAAATTTTTAAAAGGAAAAATCTGACTTTATTTTTCTATGAAAAATTTATGTGCCGTTTTAATCTTTGTTAGAAAATACACAGAGACACTGCTTCTTTTTTTCCCATGTTTTCAAACATTTGTCTCCACTAGGCCAAGAGCTACTTATGGGCAGAAACTAATTCTAATTTCTCTCTGTGACACAGCATTGATTAGAGCTTGATTAATGTTTGGAACACAAGGGCAAGATATTTTGTTTCTGTGCGTTCATTCTCTTTTTAGTTCTCTCTTCTTCTCTTGACTTCTTATTACTGCTTCCTCTTTTCTTTGTAAAACATGTCCTAGACACACAGAAGTGCTCATTACATATGCAACGACTTTTAAAAGCACAAATAAATAATTACTTATCAATGAGTAAAATATAAGATGAACTAGTACATCTAAAAATCCTTGGATGTCCCTCCCAAATTGATACCCCTTCTGCACCCTACTGACTTAAATAAAATGCACAACGTGAAAGTTGTGAGTTAAGTTTTATTGGGGGCAAAATGAGGACTATAGCATAGGAGACAACATTTCAGATAGCTTTGAAAAACTGCTCCAATGAGGTGGGGGTGGAGGTCAATATATATGTGATTTTGTTGAAGGGGGAGTACATGCAATCAAGCACATATTTTTGCAGAAGATCTGGTGAGGGTTACTGCTAGTCACGAGGAGCAGACGTCACCATGAAGGAATTTAGTGCTTTTCTAGATATAAGGGATGCAAGAATTGGGTTCGTAAAATCAGCTCCTGAAAATATCTAACTATCTGAAGACCTGCTCTGCCAGTTTTTCCAGAGCACAGAGTGCCTCATTCCTGATCTCCACCCTGAATTTCTTTAAGAGGGTGTTGAAGGTCAGCAGCTGCAGCAGCAACTGATTCAATCCTTGTAGAGGTAGAGGGCAAGTGCCCATGGCAAGTGCCAATTTGTAGTTGACAATCCTCTGCTGTAACATTACTGTAAATTTTGTATTATTCATTGCTTTTCTTTATAGTTCTTCCACATATAAATTCATCCTTCTACCATATATTGTTCCATTTTGCTTAATTTTAGTTTCATAAATAGAATCATGCTATATATATTCTTTTGTAACTTGATCATTTCACTTAAAGTTTCATTTCATTCTAAAATGTTGACATTCATTCACTTTCCTTGTGTATAGAGTAGCTACACAATGTCTTCCTGTCATTCCCTGAACAACAGCATTGGAACCACCTGGAAGTTTGTCAGAAATGCAGACTCTTGTGCTGCACTACAGATTCCTGAATTAGAACTTGCATTTAACAGGATCTCCAGGAGAGTCATATGTTAAAAATTAGGAATAATTTTATTGCTTGATCATAACACAATATACTTATCCATTATCCTATCTATGAATATTTGGTTGACTATTTATTTACTATACATTTTTTTTTTCATTCAACAACTATTTATTGTGTACCAATTACATGTCAGGCATTAAAATAGGTACTTTGGATCCTTCAGGGAACAAAACAGGAAAAAATAACAATATCGCTGTTATTCTGAGGGGAAAAATACAAAAACTGTTTAAATAATGAATACATTTTATGTTGTAAAATGATAAGTGCTTGTCATAGACTGATTGTGTCCCTCCTCAAATTTATATGTTGAAGTCTCAACTCCCAGTAACTCAGAATATGTCTGTATTTGGAGAAAGGGCTTTTAAAGGAGTAATAAAATGACCCTAATCCAATTTGATTTGTGTCCATATAAAAAGAGGAGATTAGGACATACCTCGAGACATCAGGAGAACATGTGCAAAGACAAATGGCCAGCAAGAAGTAGCCATTTGGAAGCCAAAGAGAGAGGCTTCAGGAGAAACCACACTTGCTGACACTTTGATCTTGGACTTCCAGCATCCAGAACTGTGAGAAGATAAATTTCTGTTGTTTAAGCCATCCAATCTAAGGTATTTTGTTATGACAATCCTAGCAAATAAACAGTGGTATAGAAAAAAGAGCAAGGTAAGATGGATGTGCCCAGAAAGGGAATGAGTACAATTTTAAATAGGGTGGTCAAGGTACATTGTATTAAGAAGGGATTACTTGACCAATGACCTACAGAAAATAAACAAATTTCATGAGAATACCTGATAAGGAAATGTTACAGTCACAGTAAAAAGTCAGGTAAGGATCCTAGTGGGCAGTGTGTACCTGACATATTCAAGGAAGAGCAAGGATGCCTGTATGGCCAGAGGCAAAGTAAGCAAGAGGGAGAGTAGTAGTAGATGAGTTTTGAGAACTAACAGGACTTTGGCATTTACTCTGACTGAAATGATTAGTAATTGAAGTTTCACTGGAAGTGTAACATGACCTGACATATTTTTAAAATACTATTCAGGTTGCTATGTAGAGAACAGAATGTAAAGAGTCAAAAGGAGAAGGTTTAAGACCAGTTAGTGCTAAATTTTTAACAGTCAACTAGAAAAATAATATACACATAAATTATTAATATTAATAATCCTTTGGCTGATAATTTGTTGGAAATATATACTTTCTGGCTGTCACTTTATTTTTTATTTTGGTATTTTAATTTTAAGACAAAATTTACTTAAATTTTCTTTTATGGTTAGTGCTTTTTGTGTCTTGTTTATGAAACTTTCTTCACAAGGTCATACAGGTTTTTTTTTTTTAAAGCTTTAAAATTTAGTTTCATAGATGTAAGTCATTATTCCATCTGGAATTGGTATCTGTATTTGGCTTTAGGTAAAGACTGATTTTATTTTTCAAAATAGATGACCAATTGTCTAGCAGCATTTGTCAAATAGTGCATTTAGTGCTCATCTGCAATGTCGGCTCTGTCATATGTAAAGTTTATGTATATGCTTGGTCTATTTCTGAGTTTTCTTACTTGATGTGTTGGTTTGTCTTTCTGGCTAGTTCCATGCTGTCATAATGATCTGATTTTAAACAAATCTTATTTCTGGTAGAGCATATTCCCAACTTTGTCCTTCATGAAGATGTCTTGGTTATCCTTCTTTCCTTGCATCCATATAATTTTTAGAATAAATTTTCCGCTATGCCCTAAGAAGATTGTGCTTATTAGGTGGGATTTTCTCCTTATATCATCTGTTACCAGGAATTGACTTATAGTTCCTCTCTCTCTATCAGTATAGATACAACTCCAGGGTATCACCGAAGATTATGTGTTGTTGACTTCAATGCTTATTATAGACATTATTCTTTTGTAAACATCTGAAGTTTATGAAAGCTCAACTTTAACAGTTAAAGGTTTAAACCAAGTAAACATAAATTGTATTTGTCGCACAATTCTCCTCATCTTCTCCTCTTCTTCTTCATCATTTTATCATATCAACAATCCAACAGAAATAATAGCTAATGTTTATTGCATGCTAAGTACTTTTTACTTACTTCAGATATAATTCCATCCAGTCTCTCTATACTCCTAGAAATACACAATATTAACTAACTTTAAAAATCAGAAATGACAGGCAGAGAAGTTAAATATTGTGTCCTTGTTAGTATATTTGAGAAAGGGATGGAGTACAGATTTAAGATCAGATTATTTTAACTCATAGGCTTTGCTTAGTCTTTGTTAATTTTCTAAATTTGAAACAAATGGCTTCACAGTAATTGGTTTTTATTTTGCTTTTGATAGTCTTGATAGAAATTTAGTATTTAAGAAGAAAAAAAAAAGCACTAAAAGAGCATGGCTAGCTTCAAAGTCATATCAATGATTTAATAATCTTTAGCCACCCACCATCTGAACTTGTATAGTTTCCTATTGAGCACCCTCAGAGTGTTCTTTTGTAAAGATAAATCCTCTCCCCTTCAAAGTACTGACCTATCAATCTCACAAGAATGTCATAAGGATTAACTAATTAAAGATCAAAAAGCTCTTTTGGAATATATTCTACCTTGTAAATACTGAGTACTGAAAAGACACATTTTCAAGGTTAACAAAATACTAAATTATCAACACCAGTTTTGTTGTTCTTTGTTGTTGTAAGATATGTATTGAAACATTTGTCATAAAATAGAGTCTTGCTGCTAAATCCAAAAATTCCAGATTTTACTTTTTCAAAATTAAATATTCTCTTTTGATTTTAAATCACAATGGTCCCTGTGGAACAAAGATTATATTCTTCCAAGAAGTAATCAGAGTCTTTTAGGAAATATAATATTTTATATTCCCTATGGAATAATCATTGCTTCTTATGTTTATTTCTTTTACCATAATTCTTGGCTTTACATTCTGTATGTTTTCTAATTATTCTTATTATTTAAAGGAATTAGCCAAATATGTCCCTGCTATACAAAATAATAAGTATTGGGAAATTATCATAAGTTTTTGGAAGTTTTAAAATATATGATTTCTTGAGCACCTTTAGATATACAAGTATATCTACACTTATAAGTATTACAGACAGAAAAACAATTATCAGAAAACAGAATCATACAATGAGATCATGCAAAGATTTTTAAAGAGGCTTAGAAATTACTTCCACTTCAGTCCTAAAGGGGAGTAGAATATGCCATCCCAAAATATGCCACTTTAGCTTACTGATCATTTTGAATTAAAGTTACTTGAGAAACAGCCAGTGCAAGAAGGACACTCTAACCCTCTTTTGTCCCCATGAAAGCAGGAGATAAATTTCCCATATGAAAGGTACCCTCCCTGTACCAGGAGGGTAGAAGGCTTCTTTATAACCAGAAATAAGGAACTTAGGGCCAAGAAGCCTATATTAAATAAATCTTGCTACTTCACTAATTACTACCTCAAAGTTAAACCCCTTTGTCTTATCAATTCTTCACATATCTATTGTTTCTTTGTCTAAAAAATATAAAAACTTGGAGCTTTGGTTATTTATTTGAGTCTCATATTTTTATGGGACTTCCATCTGTATGAGATTAAATTTGTTTTTCTCTTATTTATCTGACTTATGTTAATTTAATTATTAAGCCAGCCAACAAACCTAGAAAGGAAGAAAGGAAAATGTTTCCTTCCCTACAGTACAAATTATCAGAACCATGTTATGGACATCTGCAAATAGCTCTTTGGTTTTGAGCCTTCTTATTTCAAGAAATATCAATAACAATTATATTAAACACTCTTTCCAAGTACTGATAGGATATTTGTTTGTTTGTTTTGACAAATTACAATCCAAACTTTAGTAAAGAATTATGTTCTTGAACACTAGAAATCACAAAATAATGTATTTTGTGCAACGAAAAATATGACATGGTCATAAATTCAAAGTGTTTTATGAATATTCATATTTGCAGACCAGAAGTTAGATTTTGACTTCCCAAAGAAGAAAGAATAAAAGAAGGGATAAGATTGTAAATGTTTGGATTATCACAATGTAAATAGCCTTATCAAAACTCTTGAAGTACCAGATTATATTGTATAAACATTATATTGAAATGCAAATACACTTCAATCACATGCAAGGCTGTAGTACTATAATACTGATAAATATACTGGTTCCTATATATTTTTTTTACATTTTCCTTTTTATTCTTATTTAATAAACACTTTAATGGTGCCTACAATATGTCATGTGCTATTTTTAGTGCCTTACAAATATTCATTTATTTAATATTTATGACAACCCAATGAAGTAGTTACTATTTTTACTCCAATTTTACAGATAACTGTTTAAGTAACTTGCCCAAGATCACACAGCTGAAGAGTGACAGAACCCAAGCATACAGGTGTTGGAGTCCTTAACTGGGTGCTAAGAATGCCTCTAATATTCCTTTTTTTGGTAACTGACAGCAAGTTGGAAAATATCTCTAGTTTGAGATCATAGCACCTGTTTGAATTATCTTTAGTGTTATAGAAAAAAGAAAAACAGAAAGATTCAGACAGTTTAAAAAATCAAAATTCTCAATTCTATTCCTTTCAAGATGGTGAATTTGTGTGAGCTGCTGTCTCAATCCCTCAAGAGAAACTCAGAAGAAATAATCAAAATAGTTGTAAGAATTTTTCTGGGAAGAGAAATATCAATTGTGAAAAACTTCCTAAGAAAATGGAAATCATTTTGAATTCATGGGAGTGTATTTTTTTGTGTATGTGTATGGAGGGTGTAAAGTTGAATATATTAGAAAAAAAGTTGAATTTCGCTCTTCAGTATCTCTTGCCATTGCCTTAGGTTAATCAACACCTGCTTCTTCACTATGCCACACTGTGGCAAAGTTCCAAACCCATAGCTCAGGTGTTCATGTGGGTAAGAGTATAAAAACTGTTCCAGGGAGGAGTTTGACTAGCCCTGAGCATTTACTTCTCTGTTCCCGCTCCAAACTCTCAGGAATTTTTTATTATAATCTAAAGCAGTAGTTAGGAAAAGTTTTCTGTAATGGACCAGATAGTAAATACTTTAGGTTTTGGGATTCACATAGATGTCTACATATATTTTATTTTTCGTTATTTAATGTATAAACAATTCTTAGCTAAGGACACGTACAAAATCAGGTTAGGTCTGGGGTGAATTTGTCTCACTGTTTTATTTGTTTGTTTGTGTATTTGTTTTCAGACTACTGATCTAGGGCATACCTACTCCACATGTTGATTTTTCCCTCAGGTTCCAAAGTCCAGGTACTGTCTTTAAAAATTGCCTGGAAGGAGGATATAAAACTGACATGATAATGAGAGGTTTATCTACTCGGAACTCTTTACTCAAGGACTCACTCCTTCCTTCTCTTTGAGTTTAACACTAGAGGAAGCGTGTGGCTGACACAGACTGGAGTCTGGCCAGCCTTTGATATACGATAAGCGTTGTCATTCAGACTTCAAGTGTCACAAGCCAAAATAGAAATCTGAGAAGTTCTGATAGGATATTTGTTTGTTTCTTTTGACGAATGACAACAATTTTAGAAAAATAATTGGATTATAAATACTCTAGGAGGCAGAGATATTAGACCATAATATTTATTTAACATGAATATTTAAATTTAATAAGCCTAATAACATACTGACAATTATAAGGGAAAATTTTAGTAATAGGAAACAAGAACAAAAATTCATAAATAAGTAGAAATTTTAGTCATGAAAAATATAATTGTTGAAATAGTTATGGATGCAAAATGAATTAGAGAGTTGGGAAACCAGACTGACAAACTTTCTAGAGGGAAACAGAAATGGCAGAAGAAATAGAAAATGCATAACAAACAAAAGGTAAAAGCTAGGAGAACAGTAGCAAACACACATATAACTGCTAAATATGGGCCAGGAAAAGTTAGTACAAAAATCTTATGAGGTCAAATCTACTGTCATCGTTTTCATTTAGGCAAAGGAACTGAGGTACAAAGCGATTAAGTAATTTGCTAGTACATGGGAGAACAAGGATGTGAACTCAGATGTTTAATCTTCAGAGACCATGCTTTCTGACTGCTATGATTTTTTGTAATCTGAGTCCCAGAAAGAGAAAAACTAAAATGGAAAAAATATATATATGTTGGAAAAAAAAATATGTTTTAGAAAATATAATAGCTCATAAGTAAAATATACTGAAAAATAACACATTAAAAAAAGACAAATAGGAGAAACAACAACAGTAATATCTCCTAGATAATTAGATAAATTTAAGAATATAAAAGACAGAGAAAAACAAAAATCTTCCAAATAGAGATTACTTACAAAAAGCACAAGAATCAGCTTAACAGACTTTTCAAAAGCAACACTAGATAAAAAAAGACAATGGAATAATATTTTGTAAAGCCATGTAAGAAGATAGTTTTGTAAGTAGAATGTTTAAACCTAGCCAAATTACCATGAAAATGTGAGAGTGTAATAAAAAAATACACACAGGCACAGAGGCCTCAGACAGTTTGCAATTAAAAGACACAATTTTAAAACAGTTTTGGAGGATCTAATAAAATAATAGGAGAAATACATAAAGGAGATGCAGAAAGAGATATGCAAAATAACATGGATTAAATACCTTGACAATGTTGTCTAAAAAATATAGCTAATAACAAAGAGAAGGGAAAAAAAGATTGTATCTCTAATTACCTAATGTCAAATCATACAAAATAATGACATGATATTAGGGGCATGGGTTGTTGTGAGATCAAGGGGTATGAGAACGTCTAACATTGATCTTCAGTTAGGAAGAAGGCATGAATATCTGATATGGATACCTGTGCTTTTTTGTTTATTTGTGAAAGTGTATGTATGAGTGATTAGTAATAAAAAGATAAAAATACATTGAGTCAAATTCAAATAAAAAACTAAGATAGTATAAACAATTGCAAATATTTAAATATTTACAATAAATAAACTAAATTGACCATTTAAAAGATAATGATTTACAGATTGAGTAACATTAATAATAATAACAAAAATAATGAAAACCATTTTTATATTTCATACATGGAAACCACATCCAAAAAAAAAAAAAAAAAAAGACACAGAAGGTTGAGAACAAAAGAATGGTAATCAGCACATCATAAAAATACAAATTTTGGTGTATCCTGTTTATAATACCTGACAGAGTTATAAAAAAAAGCACAATTAGGAAAAGAGAGATTAATTACATAATGATAAAAGATTCAGTTCACCAAGATAATCTTAGGATTTTAATTATGTGGGTATCTGTGATGGTTAATTAAATGTATCCCAACTTGGCTGGGCTAAGGGATGTCCAGATAGCTCAAGCTCTGCATAAATGACCTAAGAACTTCTAGGTGTGCCCTGAAGAATAGCTTTATTTCCTGTAGTTGTAGAGCTAAAATTGCTAAAAATCAAATGCAGAACTTCATTCTGTGATTGACTGAATTACAACACAAGTTGAACTCCCACATTCACAGGGTGTCTACTGTTAAAATGAGGGTGCTGAATGCAAAATAATGTGGATGATAATGTGTGGGAAGACCTTAATGAAGTTGGGAATATTGATCCCCTACATTCAGTTGAGTTTTCTTTGCCGTAAAAGAGGCTCACCCACCCCCTCCCACCTCCCATTGGGAGCAGCCTTTCCACCTCTAATGGGAGAGACCTCTCCACCTCCATCTGAGGTGATTAACCTTGAATTGCCTGAGGAAAATGTAATTGCCTCCCCTGAGGCAGTTGTTCTGCAAGACAATGCTGATTCTTCTTAAGAGCCACCCCTACTACCCATCTTGGCTTCTGGACCTTTAACTAGATTCAAGTTCCTGAAGCTGAGATACAAAGTGTAACCCATAAGTTGTGATACACACCAAAAAATAAAAACTCCTTGAATTTTCTAATTTATACGGGCATAAATCCTGGGAACATGTGTGGAAATTGATACTAAGAAACTGGCATTATGGAGGAAGGAACATAAAATTGCAACAGTCCAAATTTACTTATATGGGTTTGTTACTGAACTCAGGTTTGGCTGCTCGCTGCTTGAAAGCCAGTACTCGAGAGACACTTGTTGTTTGGAAAAGGAAAGTTGCTTTATTCTGGAGACCAGCAACCTGAGGAGAAGGCAGATTCATGTCCAAAAACCAAATCAGAAGATTCTCTCAACCATGAAAATTTTTAAAGGGAGAATTATTTGGGGAGGGGGTCATAGTCATTATCTTCCACTATGTGCAGACTTTCTTCTTTTTGCTTGGTGGTGAGGTAACAGTGCCGTGCTCCAGGAATCTTGTGCTCAGCCTGAAGTTACCATCTTCGACCTGGTGGGGGGGCCTTAGTTCCTACAGAAGAACTGAAATATATTGTTATGTATATTCCTTGAAGAGGAACCAGGACCCTGCTTTAATGGCTGCACTATTGTTTATTGACTGCTCCTCCTTTGTTTCTGCATTAACTCCCTTCCTTGATTAGCAACTGTTTGAATCTGCCCTTTGGAAATCAGGGAAGGTCAAGGAGGCTGAATGAAGCCTATTTCCTACAAACAAAAAACAGGGAACATGGAAAGGATTTGTACCCAGGAGGGTCCCACAGGCTCCTGCTTGGTTTCAGCTTAGGGAGTTTGGGATCTTAGAGTGGGTTTGTCATTTAAGACCTACTCACCCACAATAAGAGGGTCCAAATGACTAACTTCACCAATACTTTGAAAAATAAATTTGTGAAGAGAGCTCCAATATCCTTGAAGATCTCAGTGATTGCTTTTCTTTGTAGGTCAGATCTTAACAGAGCAAACCACAACCAATCAATGGAAAACCTAAATGCAATGGGAGTAATTGTATCCTGAGATGGCAGGGGCTAAGTGGCTCTATTCAACCACCAAAGGTAAATTGGGTTGGATATGCTTACTGTGATGGACAACAAAGTCAAATAAGCAATCAGAATAGTGACTTGCACAGATCTAAGGTATTGGCTGGCTAATCATGGTGTACCTAGGAGTGAAATAGATAGGAAAGCCTAGTAAATTCTTACTTGATCTGTATAAGTGGAAAGGATCTAGGTAAAGGGGAAAAAATGTAACTCAAATCATAAAAACAGAGAGCCATGGCCCCTCAATCAATTTCCAGACTTGAGTCATTTCACAGACCCAGAACAAATTTGAATAAAGGGGGAGTCAGGTATGCTTGAGGAAGAACCCTGGTATACAACTGAAAATTTATACTGCAATCTTTCTCCCAGCCTGCCCCAAAAGGACCTACAGTCTTTTACCAGACTAACTGTACATAGGAGAAAGGAAATAATCAGACCTTTCAGGGAGTACTGACACTAACTCTGAATTGGCATTGATAGCAGGAGATTCAAAATGTCACCGTAGCTCTCCAGTCAGAGTCTGGGCTTATGGACATCAGGTGATCAATAGAGATTTAGCTCTCATATGTCTCACAGTGGTTCCAGTGGGTCCCTGAGTCCATCCTGTCGTTATTTTCCCAGTTCCAGAATACACAATTGAAATAGATATGCTTAGTAACTGGCAGAATCCCACACTGGTTCCCTGACCTGTGGAATAAGGGCTATTATCGTGGGAAAGGCCAAAGTAGAAGCCATTAGAACTGCCGACACTTAATAAAATAGTACATCAAAAGCCCACCATCTCTGGAAGGACTGCAGAGATTAGTGTCACCATCTAGGACTTGGAAAATGCAGTGGTGTTGATTCCTACTACTCCGATTCAACTCTTCTATTGGCCTGTGCAGAAAACAGATGGATCTTAGAGAATGACAGTAGACTCTCATAATCTTAACCAGGTGGTGACAATTGCAACTGCTATACCAGATGTGGTTTCATTGTTTGAGCAAATTAACACATCCTTTGTACCTGGTATGCAGCTATTGATCTAACAAATGCCTTTTCTTCCATTTCTGTCATAAGGTCTACCAGGAGCAGTTTGCTTTTAAGCTGGCAAGGCCAGTAATATACCTTCACTCTCCTACCTCAGGGGTATATCAACTCTGCAGCTCTATGTCATAATTAATTCACAGGGATCTCAATCGCATTTTCCTTTCACAGTATATTACACTGGTCCTTTATATTGAGGACATTATGCTGATTGGAACTAGTGAGTGAAAGTAGCAACTATTCTAGACTTATTGGTAAGACATTTTCATATCAGAGAGTGGTAAATAAAACTGACTTAAATTCAGGAGCCTTCTACCTCAGTGAAATTTCTAGGGGTCCAGTGATGTGGGGCATATCAAAATATCTCTTCTAAGGTGAAGGATAAGTTGCTGCATCTGGCCATTATTACAACCAAAAAAGAGGTACAATGCCTGGTGGGCTTCCTTGGATTTAGGAGGCAACATAGTCTTCATTCAGATGTGTTACTCTGGTCCATTTACCAAGTGACCTCCCCAAAATTTGCTAGTCTTGAACCAGGTCCAGAAAAAAGTGGTTCTGTAGCAGGTCCAGGATGTTGTTCAAACTGCTCTGCCATTTGGGCCATATGATCCACCAGATTCATTAGTGTTTGAAGTGGCAGTGGCAGATAAAAAATGCTTTGGTAGTCCTCTATAGGTATTCACAGCCCAGGCTTTTAGGATTTTGGAGCAAGGTCCTGACATCATCCACAGTTAACTACCTTTCTTTGAGAAACAACTGTTGGCCTGCTACTGGGCCTTAGTAGAGACTGAATGCTTTACCATGGACCACAAAATAACCACGTGACCTGAGCTACCCATCATGAACTGGGTTTTGTCTGATCAACCACGCCATGAAGTTTGGCATGTGTAGCAACACTCCATTATCAAAATGATGGTTGTATATTCATGATCAGTCCCAAGCAGGCCTGAAGGCACAAGTAAGTTACATAAAGAAGTGGCCTAAAAGCCCATGATCCCCACCCTTGCTACACAGCCTGCTCTCTTCCAGCCTGCACTTATGGCTTCAAAGAAAGTTTCTTACAATCAGTTAACAGAAGAGGAAAAGATTCAGACCTGTTTTACATATTGTTCTGCCTGATATACAATACCTAGCAAAAATGGACAGTTGAAGCACCACAGCCTCTCTCTGGGACACCCTTCTAATACATATTTATATATGTCCTATTGACCCTGTTTCTCTGGTGAACCCTATTATAGTATTAAAAAAAATCAAAAGATGCATAGCAAAAATTGATAGTACAATTGGCTCTAGAACAACATGAGTTTGAACTGCATGGGTCCACTTACACTCTGATATTTTTCAATAGTAAATACTACAGTACTACATAGTCCATAGTTGGTTGAATCTGTGAATGCAGAGGGACCCTAGATATAGAGGGCCAAGAACAAGTTATATGTGGATTAACACCCCACTGTTTAAGGGTGAACTGTACAAGGAAAAATAAACTGTCCATCTTCTTTGTAGGAAATTTCAACACAATCTTATAGACATGTAACATTTATAAAAATAGATCAAAGTCTGAGAGTGACATCAGAAAAATGGTAGACTCAGAAGAAGAACAATACCTTGTTCTTCTATGTAAACATCAAAATGTAATCAAAAGCTGGCTAACATGACCTTGTGACAGCTTTCAAAACAGTCAAATGTTTATAGCAACCTAGCAAACACCCTATTAAGAAAAAAAGCTATATTCAAAATAGGAAATTTTATAATGCTTTTGTTTACCATTGCCCACCCCTTCCCTGGCACATCATGGTCTGTAAGAGGTGGCAGCCTAGTTCCAAATTCCCTCCCTAAATCTCTAGGAAGCAGAGAGAAGACATTATTTGCAATGTTCTAATGTGTTTGGGTAGCCGCCTGAAGGAATGTTCTCTCTTTAGCCAACCTTGAAGCTCAGCTGGAGAAATGCAGCTGAAAGAGGTGGGCACTGCTCTTAAATGCTGCAGAAAGACAAAGAACTATGAGTACCTAGAGTAAGAGAACATGAATGGAGACAAACAACAGAGAATTTAAAGTCCCAAGGATAAGCTAGGATGAGACTCTTTGGTAAATAAAAACATTTAAAAGCAGCTCTGTATAAGGGAGGATAAAAAACAGAGCACAAGAAAACAAACAAACAAACAAACAAAAAAACCCACATAGGCCAAGGCAAGACTTTTGCTCAGAAAAGCCCTAAGAAGACATTCAACCTTTGTCTTGGGCTGACTGCAAGGCTCAAAAAAATGTCCTGCTGATTAGTGAAGGACTTCCCTGGCCCAGAGCAAGTCTGCAAAGGCAGGGAGGGGAGGCAGTTTTTACAAATGCTCAATTTTCAACAACAAAATCACAAGGCATACAATGAAACAGGAAAATATGGCCTATTCAAGGGTAGAAAGTAAAGTGGCAGAAACCATCCCTGGAGAAACACAGACATCAATTTACTAGATGCAACTTTTAAAGAACTGTCTTAAATGTGCTCAAACAGCTAAAGGAAAACACAAAGAAATAAAGAAAATTAAGAAAGCAATATATGAATAAAATATGAATATCAACAGACATATAAATTATAAATGGAAATCAAACAGAAATGTTGATGCTGAAAAATACAATCACTGAATCAAAAAATTTGCAAAAGGAGTTCAAGATCAAGTGCAATCAAGAAGAAAGAATTCGGGCTTCCCTGGTGGCGCAGTGGTTGAAAATCTGCCTGCCAATGCAGGGGTCACGTGTTCGGGTCCTGGTCTGGGAGGATCCCACGTGCCGCGGAGCAGCTGGGCCCGTGGGCCACAATTGCTGGGCCTGCACGTCTGGAGCCTGTGCTCCACAGCGAGACGGGCCATGGTGGTGAGAGGCCCACGCACCGCGATGAAGAGTGGCCCCCACTTGCCACAACTGGGGAAAGCCCTCGCACAGAAACGAAGACCCAACACAGCCATAAATAAAATAAATAAATAAAATTTGAAAAAAGAAAATGCTCCCTATTAAAAAAAAAAGAAGAAGAAAGAATGAGCAAACTAAATATTGGTCATTTGAAATTATTGGGTGTGAGGTGCAAAAATAAGAAAGAATGAAGAAAGAGAACAGAGCCTAAAGGACTTATGTGATATATCAAGTGGAACAATATATGCATCATAGGAGTCCCATAAAGAGAAGAAAAAAAGGAAAAAAACATGGAAATTATTTGAAGAAATAATGACCAAAGTGTTCCCAAATTTGAGAAAATACATGAATCCACAAATCCAACAAGCTTAATGAACTCTAAGCAGCATAAACCCAAGGTGACCCACACTGAGGCACATTATAATTAAACAGTCAAAAGGCAAAGACAAAGAGAATCTTGAAAGCATCAAGAACAAAGTGAGTCATCATGAACAAGGCGTTCTTTATAAGACTACTATTGGATTACTTAACAAAATCTTGGAGAACACAAGGCAGTGGGATGATATATTTAAAGTGCTGAAACAGAAAAATGTTAACCAAGAATTCTATACTTGACAAAACTGTCCATCAAAAATGAGGGAAAAACGAATGCACTCCTAGATAAATGAAATCTGAGGGAGTTCTTTACCACTAGATTTGCTTTACAAGAAATGCTGAAAGGAATCCTTCAGGTGGAAATGAAAGGATGCTAGACAGTAAGTCAAAGCCAACACAAAATGGATTATAGACTGAAAAGTAAAATACAAAACTATAAAAAATCTAGAAGAAAACATAGGAAAAAAATATATAACCTTGAGTTTAGGGAATTCCCTGGTGGTCCAGGGGTTAGGACACCACGCATTCATTGCCAGGGGCATGGGTTCAATCGCTGGTCAGGGAACTAAGATCCCACAAGTTGCATGTCCAAAAAAAGAAAAACCTTGAGTTTAGTGATAAATTTTTATATCCAGAAACAAAAAGCATAATTTATGTGAAATGTAAAGCTTCTCTATAAAAGATACTTTCAAGAGAATGAAAAGACAAGCCACAGACTGAGAAAAAATATTTGCAAAGCACTTGTCCAATAAAGTGTTTGTATCCAAAATATACTTACAGGGGTGGAGTAAGATGACAGAGTAGGAGGACATGGAGTTCACATCTCCTCACAACTAGGGCACTTACTAGGCGCTGGTGGGTGACCTTGGACACCTAAGGGGATGGGAGGAATCCCCACATGACCAGGTAGGATGTGGGATGGAAGGAGTGGGGGAAGAAAGGTGGACGCCAGACAGGACTGGCACCCCTGAGGGGGGACTGGGAGAGGGTGGAGGTTCCCATGCTCAGAGGGGCCCACTCATGGCAAGTGGATCAGTGGGGACAGAGAGGAACCTTCAGGGGATTGGGGAATTGGAGGGGAATGCGGCCAGCATCTCCCCAGGTTTCTCAGACCCCGGCAAGCCTGCTGAGGTCCTGTGCCTGAACCCCCACATCCTGTGGCACCCGCCAGCCATGTGGGTCTTGGGCCTGAGCTCCTTCCGCCAAGGCCTCTTCTGGCCACTCTGGTCCCGGGCCTGAGCCTCTGCCCAGGGACCCCCTCCAACTGCATGCATCCTGGGCCTGAGCCTCACATCTGCCAAAGCCTCTGAGGGCTGTGTGGGTTGCAGCCCTGAGCCCCGCCTACACCAAAGCCTCTGCTGGCCAAGTGGGTCCCGGCAGCCCAAGTGCCACCCTGAAGGGGCCTCCTCTGGCCGCATGGTCCAGGTGGGCCAAGCGCTGACCCCTCCAAGACCTCCTCCAACTGTGCCTGTCCCTGCAGTTCCCACCCCTGATAGGACCACCTCTGGCCACGCAGGTCCAGGTGGGCAGAGTGCTGCCACCTTCCAAGGCCTCTGCCAGTTGCACTGACCCCTGTGGATGTGTCTGTGGAGGCCTGCACCCCAGCTGGCCTATGCAGGCATGTGTGCTCCGGGCCAGCTCCAGAAACAGACACTGGTGAGAGGAGCACATGAAGAGGTAGGGATGGCACAGAGGATCCAGGGACCTACCTAGAGGACTTGGAGGTCTAGTGGGGAAGTGGGGGTAGGCTGTAGCTCACTGTGGGGGCAAGGATACTGATAGAGGAGGTACCAGGAAATTTTTTTATTTTTTACTTTTTATTTATTTTTTATCTTTTATTTTTATTCTTACTTTTAATTTCTTATTTATTTTTAATTTTCTTTATTTTATTTTTTATTTTTGCTGTTGTGGTTCTATTTTGTTTTGCTGTTTCATTTTTATTGTTATTTTTTTAATATATTTTTATTTTTCTAATTTTATTTTATTTTTCATTATTTGTTATTGTTCTGCTCTTTCTGTTTGTTGTTTTTTTTTTTTTTTTTGTCACACCACACAGCTAGTGGGGTCTTGGTTCCCAGGCCAGGGGTCAGGCCTGAGCTCCTGTGTTGGGAGTGCTGAGTCCAGGCCACTGGATTAACAGAAAACTACATGTCCCAGGGAATATTAATCAGTGTGAGGTTTCCCAGAGGTCCTCATCTCAGCACCAAGACATGGATCCACTCAACTGACTGCAAACTCCAGTGCTGGATGCCTCAGGCCAAACAACCAGCAAGAGAAGAACACAGTCCCACTCATCAAAAAAAATGAGACAACAACAACAAAAAATATGTTACAGACAATGAAGCAACATAAAAACCTACAAGAGCAAATAAATGAAGAGAAAATAAGCAACCTACCTGAAAAAGAATTCAGAGTAATGATAGTAAAGATGATCCAAATTCTCGGAAATAGAATGTAGGCACAGATTGAGAAAATACAAGAAATGTTTAACAAGGACCTAGAAGAAATAAAGAAAAAAAACAAACAGTGATGAACAAAACAATAACTGAAATGAAAAATAAACTAGAAGGAAACAATAGCGGAATAACTGAGGCAGAGGAATGAATAAGTGAGCTGGAAAATAGGATGGTGGAAATAAGTGCCACGAAGCAGAATAAAGGCAAAAGAATGAAAAAGATTGGGGACAGTCTCAGAGACCTCTGGAACAATATTAAACACACCAACATTTTAATTATTGGGGTTCCAGAAGAAGAAAAGAAAAAAAAGGGTATGAGAAAATATTTGAAGAGATTATAGTCAAAAACTTCCCTAACATGGGAAAAGAAATAGCCACCCAAGTCCAGGAAGCACAGAGAGTCCCACACATGATAAACACAAGGAGAAAAATGCTGAGACACATATTAAGCAAACTAACAAAAATTAAACTCAAAGAAAAAAATATTAAAAGCAGCAAGGGAAAAGAAACAAATAACATACATGGGAATCCCCATAAGATTATAAGCTGATTTCTCATCAGAAACTCTGCAGGCCAGAAGGGAGTGGCAGGATATATTTAAAGTAATGAAAGAGAAAAACCTACAACCAACATTACTTTATCCAGCAAGGAACTCATTCAGATTCAACAGAGAAATCAAAATCTTTACAGACAAGAAGAAGCTAAGAGAATTCAGCACCACCAAACCAGCTCTACAACAAATGCTAAAGGAACTTCTCTAAGTGGGAAACACAAGAAAAGAAAAGGACCTACAAAATCAAACCCAAAACAATTAAGAAAATGGCAAAAGGAACATACATATTGATAATTACCTTAAATGTAAATGGATAAAATGCTCCAACCAAAAGACACAGACTGGCTGAATGGATACAAAAGAAAGACCATATACATGCTGTCTTCAGGAGACCCACTTCAGACCTAGGGACACATACTGACTGAAAGTGAGGGGGTGGAAAAAGATATTCTATGAAACTGGAAATCAAAAGAAATCTGGAGTAGCAATACTCACATCAGACAAACTAGACTTTAAAATAAAGACACTATATAATCATCAATGGATTTATATAAGAAGAAGTTATATCAATTGTAAATATATATGCACCCAAAATAGGACCACCTCAATGTACAAGGAAAATGCTAACAGGCATAAAAGGGGAAATTGACAGTAACACAATAATAGTGGGGGACAATAACACCTCACTTACACCAATGGCCAGGTAATCCAGACAGAAAATAAATAAGGAAACACAAGCTTTAAATGACACAATAGACCAGAAAGACTTAATTGATATTTATAGGACATTCCATCCGAAAACAGCAGATTCCAGTTTCTTCTCAAGTGCACACATAACATTCTCCAGGATAGATCACATGTTGGGTCACAAATCAAGCCTCGGTAAATTTAAGAAAATTGAAATCATATCAAGCATCTTTTCTGAACACAACACTATGAGATTAGAAATCAATTACAGGAAAAAAAATTGTAAAAACAGAAACACATGGAGGCTAAACAATATGCTAATAAATACCAAGAAATCAAAGAGGAAATCAAAATATAGAAACAAATGACCATAAAAACACAATGACCCAAAATCTATGGAATGCAGCAAAAACAGTCCTAAGACGGAATATTACAGCAATTCAATCCTACCATAAGAAACAAGAAGAATCTCAAATAAACAACCTAACCTTACACCTAAAGCAAATAGACAAGGAAGAACATGCAAAACCTAAAGTTAGTAGAAGGAAAGAAATCATAAAGATAAGAGCAGAAATAAATGAAATAGACACAAAGAAAACTATAGCAAAGATCAATGAAACTAAAAGCAGGTTCTTTGAAAAGATAAACAAAATTGATAAAGCTTTAACCAGACTCATCAGGAAAAAAAAGGACATTATTCAAATCAATAAAATTAGAGGGGGGATTGGAGAAGATGGCGGAAGAGTAAGACGCGGAGATCACCTTCCTTCCCACAGATACAGTAGAAATACATCTACACGTGGAACTGCTCCTACAGAACACCCACTGAACGCTGGCAGAAAACGTCCGACCTCCAAAAAGGCAAGAAACTCCCCCCGTACTTGGGTAGGGCAAAAGAAAAAAGAAATAACAGAGACAAAAGAATAGGGACGGCACCTGCACCAGTGGGAGGGAGTTGTGAAGGAGGAAAGGTTTCCACGCACTAGGAAGCCCCTTCGCAGACAGAGACTGCGGGTGGCGGAGGGGGGAAGCTTTGGAGCCACGGAGGAGAGCGCAGCCACAGGGGTGCGAAGGGCAAAGCGGAGAGGTTCCGGCACGGAGGATCAGTGCTGACCACCACTCACCAGCCCGAGAGGCTTGTCTGCTCACCCGCCGGGGCGGGCGGGGCTGGGAGCTGAGGCTCGGTTTCGGTTGGATCGCAGGGAGAGGACTGGGGTTGGCGGCGTGAACACAGCCTGAAGGGGTTAGCGCACCACAGCTAGCCGGGAGGGAGTCCGGGGAAAAAGTCTGCAGCTGCCGAAGAGGCAAGAGACTTTTTCTTGCCTCTTTGTTTCGCGGCGGGCAAGGAGAGAGGATTCAGAGCACCGCCTAAACGAACTCCAGAGAAGGGCGCGAGCCGCGGCTATCAGCGCGGATCCCACAGAAACAGGGGCACAGAGGGAAAAACGGAGAGACTCCCGCACAGAGGCTCGGCGCCGAGCAGCGCTCACCAGCCCGAGAGGCTTGTCTGCTCACCCGCCGGGGCGGGCGGGGCTGGGAGCTGAGGCTCGGCCTTCGGTCGGATCGCAGGGAGAGGACTGGGGCTGGCGGCGTGAACACAGCCTGAAGGGGTTGGCGCACCACAGCTAGCCGGGAGGGAGACCGGGAAAAGGTCTGCAGCTGCCAAAGAGGCAAGAGACTTTTTCTGGCCTCTTTGTTTCGCTGCGCTCAAGGAGAGGGGATTCAGAGTGCCGCCTAAACGAACTCCAGAGAAGGGCGCGAGCCGCGGCGATCAGCGCGGACCCCAGAGATGGGCGTGAGACGCTGGGGCTGCTGCTGCCGCCTCCAAAAAGACTGTGTGTGAGCACAGGTCACTCTCCACACCACCCCTCCCGGGAGCCTGTGCAACCCGCCACTGCCAGGGTCCCGGGATGCGGGGACAACATCCCCGGGAGAACGCACTGCGCGCCTCAGGCTGGTGCAACGTCACGCCGGCCTCGGCCGCCGCAGGCTCGCCCCACCTCCTCCGTACCCCTCCCTCCCCGCGGCCTGGGTGAGCCAGAGCCCCCAAAGCAGCTGCTCCTTTAACCCCGTCCTGTCTGGGCAGGGAACAGATGCCCTCAGGCGACCTACACGCAGAGGCGGGTCCAAATCCAAAGCTGAACCCCAGGAGCTGTGCGAACAGGGAAGAGAAGGGGAAATCTCTCCCAGCAGCCTCAGAAGCAGCAGATTAAAACTCCACAAACAACTTGATGTGCCTGCATCTGTTGAATACCTGAATAGACAACGAATCATCCCAAATTCAGGAGGTGGACTTTGGGAGCAGGAGATATTAATTTTTCCCCTGTTCCTTTTTTTGTGAGTGTATATGTACATGCTTCTGAGTGAGATTTTGTCTGTATAGATTTGCTTTACAATAGCTTTATTTTACTTCACTATATTATAGCCTCTTTCTTTCTTTCTTTCTATTTTTTCTCCCTTTTACTCTGAGCCATGTGGACGAAAGGCTCTTGGTGCCCCAGCCTGGCATCAGGGCCGTGCCTCTGAGGTGGGAGAGCCAACTTCAGAACACTGGTCCACAAGAGACCTCCCAGCTCCACGTAATACCAAACGGCAAAAATCTCCCAGAGATCTCCATCTCAACATCAAGACCCAGCTTCACTCAACGACCAGCAAGCTACAGTGCTGGACACCCTATGCCAAACAACTAGCTAGACAGGAACACAACCCCATCCATTAGCAGAGAGGCTGCCTAAAATCATAATAAGGCCACAGACACCCCAAAATACACCACCAGACGTGGACGTGCCCACCAGAAAGACAAGATCTAGCCTCATCCACCAGAACTCAGGCACTAGTTCCCTCCACCAGGAAGCCTACACAACCCACTGAACCAACCTTAGCCACTGGGGACAGATACCAAAAACAACGGGAACTACGAACCTGCAGCCTGTGAAAAGGAGACCCCAAACACAGTAAGATAAGCAAAATGAGACGAGAGAAAAACACACAGCAGATGAAGGAGCAGGCTCAAAACACACCGGACTTAACAAATGAAGAGGAAATAGGTAGTCTACCTGAAAAAGAATTCAGAATAATGATAGTAAGGATGATTCAAAATCTTGGAAATAGAATAGACAAAATGCAAGAAACATTTAACAAGGATGTAGAAGAACTAAAGAGGAACCAAGCAATGATGAAAAACACAATAAATGAAATTAAAAATACTCTAGATGGGATCAATAGTAGAATAACTGAGGCAGAAGAAAGGATAAGTGACCTGGAAGATAAAATGGTGGAAATAACTACTACAGAGCAGGATAAAGAAAAAAGAATGAAAAGAACTGAGGACAGTATCAGGGACCTCTGGGACAACATTAAACGCACCAACATTCGAATTATAGGGGTCCCAGAAGAAGAAGAGAAAAAGAAAGGGACTGAGAAAATATTTGAAGAGATTATAGTTGAAAATTTCCCTAATATGGGAAAGGAAATAGTTAATCAAGTCCTGGAAGCACAGAGAGTCCCATACAGGATAATCCCAAGGAGAAACACGCCAAGACACGTATTAATCAAACTGTCAAAAATTAAATATAAGGAAAACATATTAAAGGCAGCAAGGGAAAAAAAACAAATAACACACAAGGGAATCCCCATAAGGTTAACATCTGATCTCTCAGCAGAAACTCTGCAAGCCAGAAGGGAGTGGCAGGATATACTTAAAGTCATGAAGGAGAAAAACCTACAACCAAGATTACTCTACCCAGCAAGGATCTCATTCAGATTCGATGGAGAAATTAAAACCTTTACAGACAAGCAAAAGCTGAGAGAGTTCAGCACCACCAAACCAGCTTTACAACAAATGCTAAAGGAACTTCTCTAGGCAAGAAACACAAGAGAAGGAAAACACCTACAATAACAAACCCAAAACATTTAAGAAAATGGGAATAGGAACATACATATCGATAATTACCTTGAATGTAAATGGATTAAATGCTCCCACCAAAAGACACAGACTGGCTGAATGGATACAAAAGCAAGACCCATATATATGCTGTCTACAAGAGACCCACTTCAGACCTAGAGACACATACAGACTGAAAGTGAGGGGATAGAAAAAGATATTCCATGCAAATGGAAATCAAAAGAAAGCTGGAGTAGCAATTCTCATATCAGACAAAATAGACTTTAAAATAAAGACTATTACAAGAGACAAAGAAGGACACTATATAATGATCAAGGGATCGATCCAAGAGGAAGGTATAAGAATTGTACATATTTATGCACCCAACATAGGAGCACCTCAATACATAAGGCAAATACTAACAGCCATAAAATGGGAAATCGACAGCAACACAATCATAGTAGGGGACATTAACACCCCACTTTCACCAATGGACAGATCATCCAAAATGAAAATAAATAAGGAAACACAAGCTTTAAATGATACATTAAACAATATGGACTTAATTGATATTTATAGGACATTCCACCCCAAAACAACAGAATACACATTTTTCTCAAGTGCTCATGGAACATTCTCCAGGATAGATCATATCTTGGGTCACAAATCAAGCCTTGGTAAATTTAAGAAAATTGAAATCGTATCAAGTATCTTTTCCGACCACAACGCTATGAGACTAGATATCAATTACAGGAAAAGATCTGTAAAAAATACAAACACATGGAGGCTACACAATACATTACTTAATAACGAAGTGATTACTGAAGAAATCAAAGGGGAAATCAAAAAATACCTAGAAACAAATGACAACGGAGACACGACGACCCAAAACCTATGGGACGCAGCAAAAGCAGTGCTAAGAGGGAAGTTTATAGCAATACAAGCCTACCTCAAGAAACAGGAAACATCTCGAATAAACAACCTAACCTTGCACCTAAAGCAATTAGAGAAAGAAGAACAAAAAAACTCCAAAGCCAGCAGAAAGAAAGAAATTATAAAGATGAGGTCAGAAATAAATGAAAAAGAAATGAAGGAAACAATAGCAAAAATCAATGAAACTAAAAGCTGGTTCTTTGAGAAGATAAACAAAATTGATAAACCATTAGCCAGACTCATCAAGAGAAAAAGGGAGAAGACTCAGATCAATAGAATTAGAAATGAAAAAGGAGAAGTAACCACTGACACTGCAGAAATACAAACGATCATGAGAGATTACTACAAGCAACTCTATGCCAATAAAATGGACAACCTGGAAGAAATGGACAGATTCTTAGAAATGCACAAACTGCCGAGACTGAACCAGGAAGAAATAGAAAATATGAACAGACCAATCACAAGCACTGAAATTGAAACTGTGATTAAAAACCTTCCAACAAACAAAAGCCCAGGACCAGATGGCTTCACAGGTGAATTCTGTCAAACATTCAGAGAAGAGCTAACACCTATCCTTCTCAAACTCTTCCAAAATATTGCAGAGGGAGGAACACTCCCAAACTCATTCTACGAGGCCACCATCACCCTGATACCAAAACCAGACAAAGATGTCACAAAGAAAACTACAGGCCAATATCACTGATGAACATAGATGCAAAAATCCTCAACAAAATACTAGCAAACAGAATCCAACAGCACATTAAAAGGATCATACACCATGATCAAGTGGGGTTTATCCCAGGAATGCAAGGATTCTTCAATATACGCAAATCAATCAACGTGATACACCATATTAACAAATTGAAGGAGAAAAACCATATGATCATTTCAATAGATGCAGAGAAAGCTTTCGACAAAATTCAACACCCATTTATGATAAAAGCCCTGCAGAAAGTAGGCATAGAGGGAACTTTCCTCAACATAATAAAGGCCATATATGACAAACCCACAGCCAACATTGTCCTCAATGGTGAAAAACTGAAACCATTTCCACTAAGATCAGGAACAAGACAAGGTTGCCCACTCTCACCACTATTATTCAACATAGTTCTGGAAGTCCTAGCCACAGCAATCAGAGAAGACAAAGAAATAAAAGGAATCCAAATCGGAAAAGAAGAAGTAAAGCTGTCACTATTTGCAGATGACATGATACTATACATAGAGAATCCTAAAGATGCTACCAGAAAACTCCTAGAGCTAATCAATGAATTTGGTAAAGTAGCAGGATACAAAATTAATGCACAGAAATCTCTTGCATTTCCATACACTAATGACGAAAAATCTGAAAGTGAAATTAAGAAAACACTCCCATTTACCATTGCAACAAAAAGAATAAAATATCTAGGAATAAACCTACCTAAGGAGACAAAACACCTGTATGCAGAAAATTATAAGACACTGATGAAAGAAATTAAAGATGATACAAATAGATGGAGAGATATACCATGTTCCTGGATTGGAAGAATCAACATTGTGAAAATGTCTCTACTACCCAAAGCAATCTACAGATTCAATGCAATCCCTATCAAACTACCACTGGCATTTTTCACAGAACTAGAACAAAAAATTTCACAATTTGTATGGAAACACAAAAGACCCCGAATAGCCAAAGCCATCTTGAGAACGAAAAATGGAGCTGGGGGAATCAGGCTCCCTGACTTCAGACTATATTACAAAGCTTCAGTAATCAAGACAGTTTGGTACTGGCACAAAAACAGAAATATAGATCAATGGAACAGGATAGAAAGCCCAGAGATAAACCCACACACATATGGTCAACTTATCTTTGATAAAGGAGGCAAGCATATACAGTGGAGAAAAGACAGCCTCTTCAATAAGTGGTGCTGGGAAAATTGGACAGGAACATGTAAAAGTATGAAATTAGAACACTCCCTGACACCATGCACAAAAATAAACTCAAAATGGATTAAAGACCTAAGTGTAAGGCCAGACACTATCAAACTCTTAGAGGAAAACATAGGCAGAACACTCTATGACATACATCACAGCAAGATTCTTTTTGACCCAGCTCCCAGAGAAATGGAAATAAGAACACAAATAAACAAATGGGACCTAATGAAACTTAAAAGCTTTTGCACAGCAAAGGAAACCATAAACAAGTCCAAAAGACAACCCTCAGAATGGGAGAAAATATTTGCAAATGAAGCAACTGACAAAGGATTAATCTCCAAGATTTACAAGCAGCTCATGCAGCTCAATAACAAAAAAACGAGGGCTTCCCTGGTGGCGCAGTGGTTAGGAATCCGCCTGCCAATGCAGGGGACACGGGTTCGTGCCCTGGTCCGGGAAGATCCCACATGCTGCGGAGCGGCCGGGCCCGTGAGCCACAACTGCTGAGCCTGCGCGTCTGGAGCCTGTGCTCCGCAATGGGAGAGGCCGCGACGGTGAGAGGCCCGTGCACTGTGATGAAGAGTGGCCCCCGCTCGCCGCAACTAGAGAAAGCCCTTGCACAGAAGCGAAGGCCCAACACAGCCAAAAATAACTAACTAACTAAATAAATAAATTTATAAAAAAAAAAAAAAAAAACGAACAACCCAATCCAAAAATGGGCAGAAGATCTAAATAGACATTTCTCCAAAGAAGATATACAGATGGCCTACAGACACATGAAAGAATGCTCAACATCATTAATCGTTAGAGAAATGCAAATCAAAACTACAATGAGATATCATCTCACACCGGTCAGAATGGCCATCATCAAAAAATCTAGAAACAATAAATGCTGGAGAGGGTGTGGAGGAAAGGGAACACTCTTGCACTGTTGGTGGGAATGTAAATTGATACAGCCACTATGGAGAACAGTATGGAGGTTCCTTAAAAAACTACAAATAGAACTACCATACGACCCAGCAATCCCACTACTGGGCATATACCCTGAGGAAACCATAGGTCAAAAAGAGTCATGTACCAAAATGTTCATTGCAGCTCTATTTACAATAGCCAGGACATGGAAGCAACCTAAATGCCCTTCGACAGATGAATGGATAAAGAAGATGTGGCACATATATACAATGGAATATTACTCAGCCATAAAAATAAATGAAATGGAGGTATTCGTAATGAGGTGGATGGAGTTAGAGTCTGTCATACAGAGTGAAGTAAGTCAGAAAGAGAAAAACAAATACAGTATGCTAACACATATATAAGGAATCTAAGGGAAAAACAAAACAAAACAAAACAAAAAAAGGCCATGAAGAACCTAGTGGCAAGACGGGAATAAAGACACAGACCTACTAGAGAATGGACTTGAGGATATGGGGAGGGGGTGGGGTGAGATGTGACAGGGTAAGAGAGTGTCATGGACATATATACACTACCAAATGTAAAATAGATAACTAGTGGGAAGCAGCCGCATAGCACAGGGAGATCAGCTCGGTGCTTTGTGACCACCTAGAGGGGTGGGATGGGGAGGGTGGGAGGGAGGGAGATGCAAGAGGGAAGAGAAATGGGAACATATTGTATATGTATAACTGATTCACTTTGTTATAAAGCAGAAGCTAACACACTATTGTAAGGCAATTATACTTCAATAAAGATGTTTAAAAAAAAATTAGAAATGAAAAAGGAGAAATTACAACTGACCTCACAGAAATACAAAGAATTATAAAGACTACGACAAGCAACTATATGCCAAAAAAATGGACAACTGGGAAGAAATGGACAAATTCTTGGAAAAGTACAACCTTCCAAGACAGAACAAGGAAGAAACAGAAAATATAAACAGACTTATCACAAGTAATGAAATAGAAGCTGCAATTAAAAATCTTCCAGCAAACAAAAGCCCAGGACCAGATGGATGCATAGGTGAATTCTATCAAATATTTAGAGAAGACTGAACACACATCGTTCTCAAACTCTTCCAAAAATTGTAGTGGAAGGAATAATCCGAAGCTCATTCTATGAGACCACCATCACCCTGACACCAAAACCAGTAAAACATATCACAAAAAAAGAAAACTACAGGCCAACATCACTGATGAACATAGATGTAAAAATCTCCAACAAAATCCTAGCAAACCGAATCCAACAACACATTAAAAGGATCATACACCATGATCAAGTGGGATTTATCCCAGGGATGCAAGTATTCTTCAATATACACAAATCAAACAATGTGATACACCATATTAACAAATTGAAGAATAAAAGCAATATGATCATCTCAGTAGATGCAGCAAAAGCTTTTGACAAAATTCAACACCGATTTATGATAAAAACTCTCAAGAAAGTGGGCATAGAAGGAACCTACCTCAGCATAATAAAGGCCATATATGACAAACCCAGAGCAAACATCATTCTTAATGGTGAAAAACTGAAAGCATTTCCTCTAAAATCACTAACAAGACAAGGGTGTCCACTCTCACCACTATTATTCAACATAGTTTTGGAAGTCCTAGCCATATCAATCAGAGAAAAATAAAGAAATAAAATGAATCCAAATTGGAAAAGAAGTAAAACTGTCACTTTTGCAGATGACACGATACTATACTTAGAAAATCCTAACGATGCTACCAGAAAATGACTAGATCTCATCAATGAATGCGGTAAAGTTGCAGGATACAAAATTAATGCACAGAAATCTCTTGCATTCCTATACACTAACAATGAAATACCAGAAAGAGAGATTAAGGAAACAATCCCATTTACCATTGCAAGAGAAAAAATAAAATACCTAGGAATAAACCTACATAAGGAGATAAAAGACCTGTACTCAGAAAACTATTGACACTGATAAATAAATCAAATATGACACAAACAGATGGAGAGATATACCATGTTCTAGGATTGGAGGAATCTATATCATTCAAAATGACTATACTACCCAAAGCAATCTACAGATTCAATGCAATCCGTATCAAATTACCAATGGCAATTTCACAGAATTAGAACAAAAAATTCTATAATTTTCATGGAAACACAAAAGACCCCGAATAGGAAAAGCCATCTTGAGAAAGGAAAATGGAGATGGAAGAATCAGGGTCCCTGACTTCAGACTATACTACAAAGCTACAGTCATCAGGACAGTATGGTACTGGCACAAAAACAGAAATATAGATCACTGGAAGAGGATAGAAAGCCCAGAGATAACCCCATGCACCTATAGTCATTTAATCTATGACAAAGGAGGCAAGAATATACAATGAAGAAAAGAGGGTTTCTTCAGTAAGTGGTGCTGGGAAAACTGGACAGTTACATTTAAAAGAATGAAATTAGAACACTCCCTAACACCATACACAAAAATAAACTCAATATGGATTAAAGACCTATACATAAGACCAGACCCTATATAACTCTTAGAGGAAAACATGGAAGAACACTCTTTGACATAAATCACAGCAACATCTTTTTTGATCTACCTCCTAGGTTAATGAAAATATAAACAAAAATAAAGAAATGGGACTTAATGAAACTTAAAAAAATTTGCATAGCAAAGGAAACCATAAACAAGATGAAAAGACAACCCTCAGACTGAGAGAAAATATTTGCAAATGATGCAACTGACAAGGGATTAATCTCCAAAATATACAAGCAGCTCATGCAGCTCAATATCAAAAAAAAAAAAAAAACCAAGAAACCCAATCCAAAAATGGGCAGAAGATCTAGATAGACACTTCTCCGAAGAAGACATACAGATGGCCAACAGGCACATGAAAAGGTGCTCAACATCACTAATTATTAGAAAAATGCAGATCAAAACTACAATGAGGTATCACCTCACACTGTTCAAAATGGCTATCATCAAAACATCTATAAACAATAAATGCTGGAGAGGTTGTGGAGAAAAGGGAACCCTCCTACACTGTTGATGGGAATGTAAATTGATACAGCCACTATGGAGAACAGTATGGAGGTTCCTTAAGAAACTAAAAATAGAACTACCATATGACCCAGCAATCCCATTACTGGGCATATACCTTGAGAAAACCATAATTCAAAAAGACACATGCACCCCAATGTTCATTGCAGCACTATTTATAATAGCCAGGTCATGGAAGCAACCTAAGTGTCCATTGAGAGATGAATGCATGAAGAAGATGTGGTACATATATACAATGGAATACTTCTCAGCCATAAAAAGGAATGACATTGGGTCATTTGGACTTAGACTCTGTCTTACATAGTGAAGTAAGTTAGAAAGAGAAAAACAGGTATCGTATATTAACACATATATGTGGAATCTAGAAAAATAGTATAGATGAACCTATTTGCAGGCAGCAGTATAGACTCAGACATAGAAAATGGACGTGTGGACATGGTGGGGAAGGGGAAGTGAAATGAATTGGGAGATTAGGATTGAGGTATATACACTACCATGTGTGAAACAGATAACTAATGGGAACCTGCTGTATAGTGCAGGGAGCTCAGCTTGGTTCTTTGTGGTGACCTAGATGGCTGGGATGGTGGGGGTGGGAGTGAGGTCCAAATGGGAGGGGATATATATATATACATATAGCTGATTCAGTTCGTTGAACAGCAGAAATTAACACAACACGGTAAAGCAACTATACCTCAGTAAAAATATATATATTTTTACAAATAACTTTTTTGTACTTACAATCTTATTGAGGTATAATTGATGTATAACACTGTATAAGTTTATAGTGTACAACATAATGACTTACATACATCATGAAATGATTATCACAATAATTTTAGTGAACATCCATCTTCTCATATAGATACAAAATATAAGAAATAGAAAAAGAACATTTTTCCTTGTGATGAGAACTCTTAGGATTTACTCTCTTAACAACCTTCCTATGTAACATACATACAGCAGTGTTAATTATATTTCATCTTGTTGTACATTATAGCCCTAGTACTCACTTATCTCATAACTGAAAATTTGTACCCTTTGACTGCCTTCATCCAGTTTCCCTCTCCACCACCCCCACCTCTGTTAACCACAAATCTGATCTCTTTTTCTACTAATTTGTTTGTTTTTGAAGTATAATTGACCTAAAACCCTTGGTTAGTTCCTATTACACAACATAGTAATTTGATAATTCTATACATTTCAAGATTATAACCTTAATAAATCTAGTTACAATAGGTCACCATACAAAGATACTACCTAGTGACTATAGTCCCCACATTGCACACTTCATATCCATGACTCATTTATTTTGCAATGGAATTTTGTACCTCTTAATCTCCCTCACTTATTTTTTTCTCCTCCTACAGCCCTCCCCACTGGCAATCACCTCTTTGTTCTCTGTATCTATAGTTCTGTTTCTGTTTTGTTGTGTTTGCACATTTCCTTTGTTTTTTCGATTCCACATATAAGTGAAATCATACAGTATTTGTCTTTCTTTGTCTGACTTATTTCACTTAGCATAATACCTTCTAGGTCCATATTGTTGTAAATGGCAAGATTTATTTTTTTTTTAAATGGCTGAGTAATATTCCAGTGTATATATATACACTGGAATATATATATATATATATATATATATATATATATATATATATATATATATCACATCTTTTTTTAACTTTTTATTTTATATTGGAGTATAGTTGATTAACAATATTGTATCACATCTTTTTTATCCATTCATTTATTGATAAGCATTTAGGTTGCTTCCATATATTGACTATCATAAATAATGCTGCAATGAACATAGGGATGCATATATTTTTTCTAATTAGTATTTTTGGGTTTTTTTTGGATAAATACCTGGGAGTGAAATTGCTGGATCATATGATATTTCTATGTTTAACTTTTTGAGGAAACTCCATATCATTTCCCATCGTGGTTGGCTACATCAATTTACTCTCCCACCAAAAGTGCACAAATGTTCCCTTTTCCCTACATCCTCACCAACACTTGTTATTTGTTGTCTTTTTGATAGTAGTCATTCTGAAAGATGTGATATGATACCTCATTATGCTTTTGATTTGCATTTCCCTGATGATTAGTGATGTTGAACATCTTTTCATGTGCTTGTTGACCATCTGTATGTCTTCTTCAGAAAAATATCTATTCAGGACTTCTGCCCATTTTTTCATTGGGTTGTTTATTTTTTTGATATTGAGTTGCATGAGTTCTTTTTATATTTTCTATACTAACCACCTAACGAATATATCATTTGCAAGTATTTTCTCCCATTCATTAGTTGGTATTTCCATTTGGTTGATAGTTTCCTTCACTGTGCAATAGCTTTTAAGTTTGTTGTAGTCCCAGTTAAAGAATTTTACCTTTATTTCCCTTCCCTGAGGAAACAGACCCAAAAAAATATTACTAAGACTGATGTCAAAGACCTTACTTCTTATGTTTTCTTCTAGTTTTATGGTTTCATGTCTTACATTTAAGTATCTAATCCATTTTGAATTTATTTTTGTGCATGCATAGTGTGAGAGATTCATTCAGTTTGATTCTTTTGAATGTAGCTGTCCAGTTTTCCCAACACCATTTATTGAAGGGGCTGTCTTTTCCCCATTATATATTCCTGCTTCTTTTGTTGTACATTAAATGCCCATATAAGTGTGGACTCATTTCTGGGCTCTCTATTCTGTTCCATTGATCTATGTATCTGTTTTTGTGCCAGTACCATACTGTTTTGATTACTGTACCTTTGTAGCATAGCTTGAAGTCAGAGAGTGTGATACCTCCAGCTTTGTTCTTCTTTCTCAAGATTGTTTTGGCTATCAGAGCTTTTTGTATTTCCATACAAATTTTAAAATTATTTGTTCTAGTTCTGTGAAAAATGCCCTTAGTATTTCGATAGGGATTGCATTGAATCTTTAGATTGCCTTGGATAGTATGGTCATTTTAACAATATTAATTCTTCCAATTGATGAGCACATTATATCTTTTCACCTTTGTTGTTTTCAATTTCTTTCATCAGTGTATTATATTCTCATTACAGGTCTTTTATCTCTTTAGGTAGGTTTATTTCTAGGTATTTTTTTCTTTTTGATGTGATGGTAAATGGGGTTCTTTCCTTAATTTCTCTTTCTGATTGTTCATTGTCAGTATATGGTGTATAGAATTTGGCAGGTTCTTACAAAGCTATACATAGTCTTACCATCCAATCTAGTAATTGTGCTCTTATGTATTTACTCACCTGATTTGAAAATGCATGCCTGTATAAAAAAAAACTGCAAGCAGATGTTTATCACAGCATTATTTATAATGACAAAAAATGGAAGCAACTAATAATTTCTTCAACAGGTGAATATGTAAATAAACTCTCATACATTCATACAATGAAATGTTATCCAATGAGAAAGAAAAATGAGCTATCAAGCCATGAAAAATGTGGCTTAATCTTAAATGTGCATTGTTAAGTGAAAGAAGTCAGTCCAAAAACAACTTCTGGAGATGGTAAAAATATCATTTCAGGAGAAAAGATGGATGGATGAATAGGTCCAACTTTGGGTAATTTTTAAGACAGTGAAACTATTCTGTATAATATTTGTGGTATATAAAATATGCATTCAGTGTTTGTTCCAGTTCCTGGAATTCTCTAGCTAATAAAAATATCCTTGTTATGCTAATGATGTGATTTAGAGTAGGCCCCTAGATAGCTTCAGGATGGGTCTGGTCATTAGAAAGACCAATTGGTTGATTAGAAGATTGGAAATTTGGGCTAGCATGACATCTAGGGAGGGCAGAAGAAGAGGAGGATTTTGAATTTAGTTGCATGGTCAATGATTTAATCAATCACACATATGAAAAAAAAAAAAAAAACAATAAAACTTCTGGACATCTAGGCTCAATGGAGCTTCCTGGCTGGAAAATACATTAATATGCCAGGAGGTTAATATACTCAGATTTTTGAGGAGAGTACAAAGAAGTTCTAAATTCCTTCCCAGACTTTATTCCATGTGTGTCTTCATTTGAGTGTTTCTGATCTGTGCCCTTTGTAATAAAACTGTAATCCTTAAGTATAACATTTTCCTGAGTCCTGTGAGTAGTTGTAGTGAATTTTCAAGGAAGTAATGAGAAACTGTGCATTTGTAACCAGTTAATCAGAAGTGCATGTGATCTGGGGACCCCCTGAAGTGTGCCTGTTGTCAGAAGTAAGGGCAGTTTTGTGGATGACTGAGTCCTTAAATATGTGGAGTTCAACACTTACTCCACGTAGTTAGTGTCAGAACTGAAATGTAGTCTACCCCGCTGGGTATGAAAGCGAACAATACAGTAATGGTGAATAGATGACATATGCATTTATCAAAGCGCATAGAATTTTACACCTTTTTATGAAGAGTAAACAGTAAGGAATGCAAATTTTAAAATTATAGAGGAGGTCAGGATATCCCATGATGAATGCAGAATATGGCAAAACAACTTAACTGTATTATACATATATGGTACCACCTCATTAAGGGGAATGGAGGAAAATGTGCTGACCTATATAATCATGGAAATGAGTGGAATCTATAATGTTTAAGGCAAAATAAGTGTATATAAGCACTGTACTGTAGTTGACAAAATGGCTTCACTCAGGGATATGGGTTAACAGTTGTGACACTGCTATAAATGTATTCTGGAAATAACAATTAATTAAATGGATAGCAACTGGTGGGAACCAAATTTCTCCTTGTTAGAGTGGATTTATAGCTAACCAAGAGCTGGAGGCTATAATGATCCATGTGGTAGTAGAGTTGGAAACATCAGTATGAACTCATGCGTAACTTAATATAGATACAGATGATTATATACAGAAATATATATATATATGTGTGTGTGTGTATGTGTGTGTATGAACAGGTTAGCTTACACACATATATATTCTTTTGCTTTTGCAGCTGAAGGGGCCTAGAAGTGATACACCAATAGCAAAGATCATGCTTAGTGCCAAGATCTTGGTTTCTAATACCATTCTCCAATAAAAGGACCAAGGATCCTTGGAGAATTGGCTGATTCTATGACGGGAGAAGGAAAAATACAAGATGAGCCTGGAGCATCTTGCAGGGTCAAAAAGTAAAGATGTGCTTAATAGAAAAAAATAATAAAACACATTAATGGGAACATACCAAAGGGACAAACAAGCTAATTGAAAGAGTTTTCAATCACCAATGATGGAATAAGTTGAAGAACACAACAAAGTAGTATTAGATTGTAACTTAAAGTATAAAAGAAGTCTCCATGATTCCAAACTAATATAAATAAATGATTGAATAAATTAATAAATGGAGGTGATGAGACAAATCTTCAACATAGATAAATTCCAAATAAAGTATTCTGATGATCCACCCTAAAGGAGGAGAATATATCTCCTTACTCCTTAAAAGTGGGCTATGCATGACTTCTTTCTGAAGAATACAGTATGGAAGGGGGCAGAGAGTAACTAAAGTGGAGAAAACTAACAAATACTACTTCAGCCAGATGATCAAGATCAGCATCAACAGTCATAAACTATGTTGATAGTATCTACCTTTGATATGATATGTGATGACAATGACATTTTATCTCTGTTATCTCCCCCCAAACACATTATTCCAGTGTAATCATAAGAAAAACATCAGACAAATTCCAATTGAGGGAAAGCCTATAAAATGTCTGATCAGTACTCTTAAAATTGTCAATGTTATCAAAAACAAGAAACGTCTGGAAATAATCACAGCCAAAAGAAGCCTAAGGAGACATGATAATTAAGTATAATTGGTATCCTAGATGGGATCCTGGAAGTAAAGAAAAAGGATATTAGGGAAAAGATGAAGAAATCTAAATAAAGTAATAATATATCAATGTAGATTCATTAATTGTGACGAATAAGATGTTAATAATGAGGGAAAATGAATTTGGAGAATATGGAACCTCTCTGTATTACTTTCACAACTTTCTTGTAAATCTAAACTTTGCTAAAATAGGTTTATTTTAAAAATATTTAACAAAGAATTTAATGGAGGGCATCATGGTTTTAAAAAAGAAGAAAGAAACCCAAAAAACAGTGTATTCTGTAGGAAAATATATAGATATAGATATATAAATATGTAGATATGAAAATATATTTTTAATAAAAGCAAGGAAATGATGGAATGATAAATATGAAATTATGAAAGTGTTCATCTCTTTTGCAGGAATCAAAGAGATGTAAAAGGATGCATATAGCTAGATGAAAGATACTGTTAGCATTTTACATCTCATGTTTGTAGTGAATTCACAGTTTTTCATTTTATCAGAACTAAATATGTACAGAGGTAGATGATACATACATACATATGTGCATACATACATACATACAAAGATGTGAAATAAAAGAAAATCATATCACAGATCAATGATGAGAGAGTCGCATGAACAAGAAGCTATGATTAATTCTGCACAACATACATCAATCAATCAATAAGTACAGTGAGATATTAGCCATGCGTTGGATCTCCAGGGCAAAGGCTGATCTGTAAAGTGTACTATTTCTTAGGACTTGTTATGGACTATGGCAAAAATAAATTGAGGGAAAAAATATGATTGAAATATTGGAATCATGAAAATATTAGGAAATGAAGAGACAAGTTTCAAAAGTGTGAGTGGAAGCAATGCAGGTTTTCCAGGTATGTATGGCATCTAAAAATTTCTGATAAATTTGGGGCTATTAGTAAAAGGGTACTATAATAAAGAGAGATAAATTTGGAGTTACTAACAACCAGGTGGGAGGCAGTATAGAAGTAATTCTGGGAAATGAATTTGAGGGCATTTAATAGCTAGAGATCCTTGAGGAAAAAGGAGAACAGCAGTTGGATACTGCAAGAAAAAATTAACTCAATCATCACAACAGAATTTCTCCAAAAGATAAAGCTTTTGTTTTTGCGGCTGTTGAAGAAAGTTAAACCAGAGGAACCAAATAACAGCTGGGTTGCTGTGTGCAAACACTGAATCAAATGAGAGTCAAAGCTCTCCTGAGATGGATCCAGGAATTTATGAGAGTGAAAATTTAAAAAAAAAAAAAACATAATTGTAGCCTTTCTATTCTCCCCACTCCTCCTTATCTTTTTGCCTAAATTGATGAATGTTGAGCAGCGGGGAGGGAGTTATCCTGATTAGTTCCTAAAAAGGAAGCCTAAGAGTCCTTAAGTGCCTGTGATGCCTGTGATACTACTGACCCAAAGTTGGATAAAGAAGGATGGAAGGATCAAAGTCTGTGAAAAAGATCTGAGATTTAAATATTATAATTTTGAACTCAATTCACTGTAAGTATGCCTTAAAAATTATTACCACAGTAAAATCTAGAAATAATTCCATTTCAAGTCCTCTGGAATATACATCAGATCATAATGTTAGGTAGTTAGTCAGACATTAGCAGAAAGGAGGTGACAGTGGTGAAAAGACAAGGGGGGTGTAGTCAAGTTACACCCCAACCATCTGGGGACCCTCTCCTTACCTCACCCAGAACGGGAGAAACTATGGTCAGGTGGTGTGCAACTATTCCTGATAAAGAGGGAACAGGAGGGAACTTCCCCAGGCTGCGCATGCCCAGACTAGACAGACATATAACCTATAGTAAACCCAAACTCATTATACCATCATTATAATAAAATCTGCCCGCGGTTTTACTAACCCCACCCCCCCAACCGTGGGCATTTCTTAGCGAATCAAGGGTAAGAGCATGCGCAATAAAGAACTTGTTACATAACTCGGGACTGTCAATCAAATAATGATCCCCTGTCACTAGCCCTGCCTCCTCGCAGAATGCTCCTTATAAACATCCTTAAGGCTGTACAGGAGCACTAGTTTCACTTCTCAGAAACAGCCCGCTCTCCCTCTGAGAGTGTAACTATGCTTTAAGAAACTTTGCTTTGCACTTAAGCCCGAAGTGGTAGTCTGCGATTCTTTGCTTGCTACCACAAGGACTGAGATTGCTGGTCCGGGTCATCCGTTGACCTCCTCGGTTGAAGCTATTTGACACAACGCAAGCCAACCCGGTAATATCTTTGGTGCCGTGACTCAGATAGCTAAAGGTATGCTTGAGCCGCCCGCCTTGCAGCTTCCTCCGGCTTTCGACCATTGCATGACAATTGCCCGCCTGGCTTTATTGCCTTTGTCTTACATGCCTCTGCTCCTTGCCTAATACGCCTGAGAAAGGGCTGCTGTGTGTGTGCTGGTGCTAATCTGAGACACCCAAATGCTGTTCCCCGGAGATCTATACCCATTATTTTCCTACCCACAACTCTCTTCTCTGGCCTCTCACTTGCGTCCTTCGCCAGTGCTGGCAGCGACATTGGACGAACTGCCACCTTCAGACTCTGTTAAATATTTACACCTCTCTTGTCAAACCAACCTCCTTGACAAGCTTTCTTGAATTATGGCTTATGAGAAGGCTTCAAACCTCTCTCCGGCTCAACTTACTGGGACCTCCTAATCATTTTTTCAATCACTGGCTGGAACCAAGATCAACTGTGGGACTCTGGGAGGTTTTTCCACTTTCTTTTCGGGGCCCTTCTTTCCTCTTTTGAGACTCAAAGGAGTTTCCTTCTGTTGACAGATCAGTCTGGCAGCCACCCAAAACACCCAATCTGTTGTATTTATGAGGCCTCTCAGCAGTTCAATGCGCCCCAACCTTGAGGAGAGGCCCCTTTTTGGCCAGACCAGTCTTATTTGAGATCCCCTCATTTTTTTCCTTGTGGTCTCAAACATCTGTTTTGCATGGTCCCTAAGGGGAACCAACTCTTCCTCCACTTGGCCACCCAGAACAATTCCCATCACTAACCAGACCTTGCTAACTGCCAGCTTGTCAGGAATCTCCAGGGACTTGCCTTTACGGTCCTGATCACCCACATAGGAGCCCTACCCACTGGCAATGGGAAAGGAGGAATAACCATGTTATTATGAGATTGAGGAGCCAGAGAGTACAAACAAACTTCTCATTAAGGTGAGGGAATTTCTACTGGTGACACAGCCTCAATGCTGTGTATTCCCTCTACCAGACAAATTTCTCATCCTGGTGAGAGAATCTCTATAGGTGACACAACCATTGGCACATGGTCTGTTACTCTCCCTGAATGTTGTGTGTCCTCACTGCCAGTAAGGCAGGGGATCTCTATTGGTGACAGTGTCTTTGGGGCCAGAGAGAACAGACAATAGTCCTGGAGGTCTATGGCCAGGGCCTTCCACTGATACCAGGAAGAGGGGATGCCCTCTCCTGCAGGCGGTCAGGGATATCAGGATGCTGAGACTCCCCTGACCTCAGTGTTGTGTATTCTCTCTTTCCAGATGGGTAAACAAACCTCTGGCCTCCCACCGCCTGACCCTCCCTTAGGCTGCATCCTCAATACCTGGTCGGCCTTTGACCCTGACACCCTAAAGAAAAAGAGAATAATCTTTTTCTGCAACACCATTTGGCCCCAGTATAAGCTGGGGGACCAAGAAGAGTGGCTCTTAAATGGTAGCATTAACTGTAATACCATCCTTCAACTATCTATTCTGCAAACGACAAGGAAAATGGAGCAAGATTCCCTATGTTCAAGCCTTTTTAGCTCTTAGAGATAGGGAAGACCTCTGCAAAACTTGTAAAATTGACTCTGCTGTGCTGGCCCTGATGGGACAGTCCCCATCCTCTCCTAGAGAGGATCCATCTGAGCTGGGCAATGCCAAAAGGGAACCTGAACCAGATAAGAGCCAAAAGGAGAAAATCTTTAAAGTTGGGGATAGCACTAAAACTACCCCATCCTCCATCTATCCCCTTTTGCTACTGACAGCCCCCTTACTGCCTTACCTGGGAGATCTGACTCCCACAAGGCCTCCCCCTAAGTTTTGCCCTTTGGTGGAGGCAATGGGCAAATTCGGACCAAAACTTATTCAGAAGCCTTTCACTCTTCTAGAATTGAAACAGATCAAACAGGAACTAGGTAAATTTTCTTATGATCCTACCACTACATTGACAACTTCCAGCACTTAACCTGGGCTTTTGACTTAGTCTGGAAGGATGTCATGATAATCTTGGGGCAAACTCTATCAGATACTGAGAAGGAAAAAGTCCTGAAGGAGGCCCACAACTTTGTGGACAGCCTCCATTTATCCAGCTCAAAATACCCTGTGGGGGAAACCGCCATTTCCAATATGGACCCTCATTGGGATTACAATAACCCCAATGAGCAATGGGAAAAGGAACATGTTATAATCTGTATAAAAGCTGAACTCAAAGCAAGCAGAAGGAAACCCATTAATTACTCAAAGGTTTTGGCCATCAGCCAGGAACACAGTGAAGACCCTACAGCCTTCCTGGAAAGGCTCAAGGAGGCAATAATTAAATATACAAACCTAGACCTGGACTCCCTTGAAGGAAAAAACATTTTAAAGATAGGTTCCTTACCCAGTCCGTACCGGACATCAGGAGGAAGCTCCGAAAGCTTACACAGGAGCCCAATATTAATCTAGATGAACTTCTAGCTACAGCCACCACTGCCTTTTATAACCTGGACCAGGAGGAGGAGGCCAAGACTCGGGAGAGGGAAAAGAGGAAAGAAAATAGGCAGACTCAATTATTGGCAGCCCTATGGGGGCAACCCCCATCCAGAGAAACCCTGACCCATCCCAACAGAAGCCAAGATTGATGCTGGGTCTGCAAAAAGCCTGGCTGCTTGGTGAGGGAATGCCTAAACAAGGACAAGCCTCCTAAGATGCCCTGTCCAAAATGCCAAAAATGTGGCCATTGTGGAGCCAACTGCCCCCTGGGCCAAAGGGCCCAGGGGCCAGTGTCAGCCCCTCAGATGGCCGTGGATTAACAGGACCCTCTGCTCCAGATGGCCGCCTTTTTTAACGTCAGTATTACTGGACTGGAGCCGAGGGTGAACCTGGATGTGGCAGGTAGAACCATGTCTTTCTTATTGGATACGGGGCCGCCTACTCTGTCCTAGTTTCCTTCTCTGGACCCTTCTCCTCCAACTCCTGTCAAGTTATAGGAGTCTCAGGTAAACTTACTACTAGGCCTTTTACTGTCCCTTTGTGTTGTTACTGGGAAGGATATAACTTCTCTCATTCCTTCCAGGTCATACCTGAATGCCCCTTCCTGCTATTAGGTAGGGACATCATGAACAAGCTGGGAACCAGATTGGTACTTGGGGGAACCACCCCTGTAACGCCCCTCCAGTTTTTGGTCTTAGAGACACAGCCCCCTCTGAGTACTGTCAGCCTTAGCTGAGCTAACAGTAGACCCCCAGGTCTGGCCAGATGGAATGACAGGAAGAGCTATAACTATCTCCCAATGCTTAAAAGATCCAACCTCTTTTCCCAATCAGAAACAATATCCAATTCACCCAGAAGCCCGAAGGGAACTGCAGCCTCTCATATCCAAATTTTTATAACACGGGCTACTTATTCCTTACAGTTCTCCCTGCAATACCACTATCTTACCTGTTAAGAAGTCAAATGGAGAATATAGACTGGTCCAAGACTTAAGAGCTATCAATGAGGCAGTTGTCCCACTCCATCCAGTAGTCCCCAACCCGTACAACTTGTTGGGGACTATCCCAGGCACAGCCTCCTGGTTTACTGTGTTAGACCTAAAAGATATCTTCTTTTCCATACCTCTGGACCCCCGGTCCTACTACCTCTTTGCTTTAGAGTGGCATGAGGAAGGGAATAGAGGACAACAACTCACCTGGACCATCCTACCCCAAGGATTCTGAGACAGTCCCCACCTTTGTGGCCAGGCCCTGGCCACGGACCTCCAAGATCTACACCTGGAGGAAAGGACTGTCATCCAGTACGTGGATGACCTTCTTATTTGTTCCCCAGACCACAAGAGAGCCTTAACTCATGCTATCCAACCCCTCAATTTTTTGGCCAAGCAAGGCTATAAAGTCTCTAAGTCCAAGGTCCAATTGGCACAGCAGGAAGTCAAATATCTGAGAGTATTCCTCTCCCCAGGGGAATGAAGTATCTCCCCTGATAGAATACAAGGGATTTTAGATCTGCCAGAACCAACTACCCTAAAACAGAGCCTTTTTAGGCCCCACAGGGTATTGCAGACTATGGATTCCTAACTACAGACTAAAAGCACAACCTCTTTATGAGGTCCTGAAAGGAAAATCTGACTCTAAACCTCTGCTCTGGGGCCCTGGAAACCCGAGCTTTCCAACAGCTAAAGATATTACTATCTCAGGCCCCAGTCTTGGGAATCCCAAGAACTGACAGACCTTTCCAACCATTTGTGGCAGGAAAACAAGGGGTGGCTTTAGGAGTCTTAATTTAGGAACTTCTCCCTGTCCGGAGACCTGTAGGATATCTGTCAAAGAGACTGGACCCAGTGGTCACTGGATGGCCCAGCTGTCTTAGGGTAGTTGCTGCTTTGGCCTTATTGGAGGAAGAAGCCTCCAAGCTTATGTTGGGGCAACCCCTGATTGTATATACCTCCCATCAGGTTACCTTTCTTTTGGAAGGGAAAGGCCATTTCTGGCTCACAGATAACAGGATCCTCAAATATCAGGCATTACTGTTGGAGAATCCAGACCTACGTGTCATGGTCTGCTCCTCTTTAAATCCAGCTACCCTGCTGCCCCTACCTGAAGAAGGTCTACCAGTTCACCAATGTGAAGATATAATATGTCATTCCTTGTTGCCCCGACCAGATCTAACTGGTATTCCACTACAAAACCCTGAGGAGGTTTGGTTCACTGATGGAAGTAGTTTTGTTTCTGAAGGATGTAGAAGGGCAGGGTATGTGATGGTCTCCTTGACACAGGTTATTGAGGCCCGGACTCTTCCCCCAAGGACCTCAGCCCAATTGGCAGAAATAATTGCTTTAACCCAAGCCTTATCCCTGAGTGAAAATAAGGCCTTTAATGTATATACTGACTCTAAATATGCTTTTTTTGGTTCTGCATGCTCATGCTGCTATCTGGAAGGAACTTGGCTACCTGACGGCCAGAAACAGCCCAATTAAGTATGGACCTCAAATTCTCTCCCTCTTGGAGGCAGTCCTCAAGCCTTCCCAGGTAACAGTGATTCATTGCAGAAGTCACCAGAAGGGTGATGATGAAATAACAAAAGGAAATTGGCTAGCCGATCAGGCTGCCCAACAGGCAGCACTTCAGCCCTTTGTGATAGAGGGAACCTTAGTTCCTTCACTTAGTTCTCTCCCTTACCCATCTTACCTGCCTGAGGAGATCAAATAAATCATGGGTAGCACCTTGACCCAGACAGATGGTACCAGAGAGAGGGCTTAACTCACCTGCCCCAAGCGATCCAATGGAAAATTATTAAATTTTTGCATGAGACCTGTCACCTAGGGAGAGATTCCTTACACCAGATTGTTTCTCCTATCTTCTCTGGGAAGGGACTTTACAATGTAGTTAATAAGGTAACCTCATCATGCCCTACTTGTCTGACTAAAAATCCTCAGGGAACTAAGCCACCCCCGTTGGCCCTTCTGGGTCAGAGACATGGAACATATCCAGGGGAAGACTAGTAAATGGACTTTACAATGGTTCCTCCCTATCGAGGATATTAGTACATTTTGGTGTTTGTGGACACCTTTACCGGCTGGGTGGAAGCTTTCCCCACTAGGACAGAAAAATCTTCAGAGGTAGCCCAAAAGCTTTTAACTGAAATCTTCCCTAGATTTGGCCTTCCATTGTCTCTTCAGAGTGATAATGGTCCTGCATTTGTTTCCCACATTACTCAGCAGATATCCAAGGTTCTAGATATTGAGTACCACCTTCGTTCTTCCTGGAGACCCCAATCCTCAGGAAAGGTAGAAAGAGCCAACTGACACTTAAAGAATACCTTGAGAAAAATAACCCAAGAGACCTCCCTCAGTTGGAAGGAAGCCCTCCCTATTGCTCTTTTAAGGATCAGAACAGAGCCCCAAAGGCCTTAACCTTAGCCCTTATGAAATGCTCTATGGTAGGCCTTCCTTAAGAGGGGACCCGCCTTGGGCTGGTTAAATGATTCCTTTTGTAACTACACCCTCAACTTTAATCAGACTAGCCTGGGGTGGGATCCCTGGTCAGAAGAGGATGAATACAATGTACACGAAGGTAATTTCACTTTGTATTGGGCAAACTCAAGGAAGACTTCAACTAAAAATATATATTAATGAGGACTATATCCCCATAAACAGCTCAGCCCTGGGAACTGAATATGTAGGGATTGGTGTGACAACTGGACACCTACTTAACCTAACCTCCCTGCAAGCTCCTCCTCCAAAATATAATATAATACAGTTAATATTCAGAAATTTGTTATGTCAATCCCCCCATCACACTCATAATCAGTGAGAACCTGGATTCTCCCCTCTGTGTATAGACGATTACTTCCTCGGCGTTTGGCCTTCTGAATATAATCCTAGGCCATGGGACCCTAGCTTTTTTCTGGAGAAAAACTACAAACAAGTCAAGGCCTGGCTCTTGGGACACACAACAGGAGTATCCTTGAGGGGCACTGGATTTTCATTTCTATGTGGTACCGGGTATACCTAGATCTTCCCACACTTTGGAGGGGCACCTGAATGATCATTGCTGCTGTCCTGGAGGCAACCATTATGACTACAAAGGATTTTGCTTCCTCAGGAGACATTCCCAACCTTGAGTCATTCCTCGAAAAAGCCTTGAAACTTGTCCAAAAGAGACAAAAACGAACCACTGATTGGGAGGGACACGCTCATGATAACCCAGCTCTTGATTGGCCTGAAGCGATCCACAGTGTCTTTAAAGGATTTTTTTTTGGTTTGTGAGTATACCCCTCTTAGAGAGGTGCATTCTCAATCTTACCATAATGGTCCAGGAATCCTGGAAGGCTATGGTAGCTGCCATTGAGGAGCAATAGTCAGCCCTAGATTCTCTGGCTGAGGTGGTTTTACAAAATAGGAGGGCCCTTGATGTTATAACAGCTGAGGCCGGGGATATCTGTGCCCTGCTAAATGAAATGTGCTGCTTCTATGTTAATACCTCCAGCCAGGTTGAAGAAAACCTTCTGGTTTTAAAGAAAAATACCAAACTTATAGAAGATCTAAAAGAGAGTGCAGGTCAGGGCCCTAGCTGGCTTTCTATCCTCCTCTCCTCTATGGAGACCCAGACATGGACATGGCTGTTGCTCTTGTTGGGACCATTAGTCCTGATAGCCTTTGTTTTGTTGTTAGACCCTTGTATCATTAACCTGCTTGTTTGACTCGTTTCAGAATGCATACAGGCTGTTCTATTCCAAATCGTTCTGCAAGGTGGCTACCGGCCCATTCAGCCTGGCCTTGAGACTGAGATCTACATGGGACCCTTTGATGGTCATCACTCCTGCCCACCTCCTAGCTGAAAGAGAGCAAGAGGAGGGATCCAATCAAAACTCCACACCTTACCAGCAGGAAGCAGCCAGAGAGGTCATCACTCATGTCCCAAAGAATTGGGTGCCATATCCTTAAGGGGGGAGTGTTAGGTAGTCAGTCAGACACTAGCAGCAAGGTGACAGTGGCGAAAAGACAAGAGGGGAATAATCAAGTCACACCCCAACCATGAGGGGACCCTCCCCTGACATTAGCAGTGAGGTGTTGACAGTGGCGAAAAGACAAGGGAGGAGTAGTCAAGTTATACCCCAACCATCTGGGGACCCTCCCCTGACCCCACCTAGAATGGGCAAAACTATAGTTAGGTGGTGAGCAACTTTTCCTGATAAAGAGGGAGCACAGTAACACAAGGGGACTTCCCCAGGATGTGCATACCCAGACCAGACAGGTGTATAACCTATAGTAAACCCAAACTCATTATACCATCATTATAATAAAACCTGCACGTGGTTTTGCACACCTGCCCAGGTGGGCATTTCTTAGTGAATCAAGGGTAAGGGCATGTGCAATAATGAACTTGTTACATAACTCAGGACTGTCAATCAAATAATGATCCCCTGTCACTCACCCCAGCTCCTTGCAGAATGCTCCTTATAAACACCCTTAAGCCTGTACAGGAGCACTGGTTTCACTTCACAGAAACAGCCCGCTCTCCCTGGGAGAGTGTAACTATGCTTTAATAAACTTTTCTTTGTGCTTAAACCCGAAGTGGTAGTCTGCGATTCTTTGCTTGCTATCACAAGGACTGCAATTGCTTGTCTGGGTCTTCTACTGACCTCCTCAGTTGAAGCTATTTGACGCAATGCATGCCAACCTGGTAGCAATAATTATAGCAAAAGAGTAAAAGAAAGAACAGTAACCTTTCTAGCAAAAGGCTAGAAAGGATAAAAAGGTACAGAGAGCTAATTCTGCATATTGAGTCAAAATTATAATTTTATCTCTGAGTGCTAGACACATAATAGGAACTTACTAAATATTCATTAAATCATTCAATCTTTGGAGTTTTAGTCACAGAGCTAAACAAAGAAAGACTTGTTTGTTCTTATATTTGCTCTACCTTTAAGAATAAGAGTTTTGTTTTTTGTTGTTGTTGTTGTTGATATTTTTTTTTACTTCTCATTCCTGTCCCTTCCCCCAGCTTCTACCTACTAAGGCAGACAATTTAACACGAGAGCCCACATCTTAATTATTAGTTTAAATGATCATATCTCCTTCTTTGGCAGAATACCCATAACTTCTTGTAACTAGAATGTCTATGTTATAACTTCAGATTGGCAGTTTAATTGCCTAAATTAACCCTTATTAATTTAAAGTGTGGATGTGCCCTAAATGTAACAGTTGTCTCTTTTTTCAGAACAGATACTCTTCATTAAAATGAGGTACTTTTAGACAAAACTTGCTGATGTAGCTATTAAGTATGACTAAGAAAGCCCTCACATCTTTTACATAGGAAATTCCACATATGGAAGTAAAAGAAATTCCCCTTCAATCCCTCCTTCTTGTCACTTGCCTATAGTCAATACTGCACAGACTTTAAAAGTGTTTATTTTGTCCTAATTTATTAAAGATGGTTACATCATGATATTTGCTGGAAGAAGTGTTCTTTTTAAAATCCTATTATGCCCTAGGCTCTTGGGCCACCTAGAGGGCATGAGTCAGAGAGCCTTCCCGTCTGTGCTTTGACTAAGGAAGCCCTAAGAGAAATTCAGAGGGATGACTAAATCTAGATTTAGTGGTTATACATGCAGACAGAAGTTGGCTTGTAAGTTTTATATTAGGACAGAAGGCTGAGACGTGCTTACTTAAAATCTGCCATATTTTAATCTTAAGAAGCTCTGAAGAGTTTAAAAATTTGGCAGCAGTTTTATAATCTTCAGCATGGACCCAAGACCTAGAAGTGCTCTCCAAAATGGCTTTTCCTTTTGGCTTTTTCTAGACAAACTATAAATTTAGCATGGGAGGATCATGGCAAAAAGGTGCCAATTGGTCTAACAAAATCATATGTCATGTTTCACGGTAGCTCTGGTTTCAAGAATGTACAGATAATTTTGCTCTGAAGGAAAAATGAAAAAAATTTCCTTGTTTCTGCTTCCCTCAAAGGAAAGGCATAACCTATGTAAACTGACAGATTCAGAAAACAGGAATAATAGGCAAAATACTTCTTTTTCAATCACCCCATTAGTTTTTCTTAGTTGACCATTGTATTAATTTAATATATCAGTTTAACAAACTATCAAAAATGCAATAGCTTAAAACAAGACCTGTTTTACACACAGTTCAGTAAGTCAGAATTTCAGACACAACATATCTTTGTTCTTTGCTCAGGGTCTCACAAGACTGAAATCAAAATGTTGGCAGAGATGTAAGCCTTACTTGAATTTTGGAGAAAAATCTGTCTCTAGTATCATTCAGATTGTTGGTGGAATTGTTTCCTGTGGCTGTAGAACCGAAGTCCCCATTTGGTTGCTGGCTGTTGGCTAGAGGAAGACTCTCAGTTCCTAGAGACTACTCTCAGGTTCTTGTATGTGGCCCCTCCACCTTCATGCTTTCCATCTCTCTGGCTTTTCTTTTTGCTACCAGCTAGAGAAAACTCTTTCCTTTTAAAGGGCTCATGTGATTAGATTAGGTATTTAGATTAACTCAAAGTCAATAATTAGTAAACTTAGTTGCATTTGCAAATATCTTTTGCCATGTAAAATAATGTAATCATGAGCATGTTATCACATTCACATTCCAGGAGATTTGAGGGGAGGTTGTTAGGAAGTCATTTTGGAATTCTGCTTACCACAACCATCTACATTAGTTCTGGATGACTGCCATTAAAAAAGATTTACTTGTTGCATAGCTAATTGTAACCACTTCTTCATTTGTCAAGTAATATACACTGTCAAAAATGAAACACTGTTTGGCACACATTCAAAGAGTTTTTTTTAATATCCAGAGCGTGGTGAATAATTTTCAAAGCTCTTTTTGTCTGACAACCAAACTGTAAACATATCACATCCAAATGCTATCTCTGCTCTAATTTTAGCTTCTTAACTCCTTTATTGCTTTATATGAGCACTGTACTATGATATTTAAAATGAGTTACTGATAATCTATTTTAGTGAAAAGTCTGTTTAAAAGGAAGTAAAAATACAGACATATATATTTTTGTAAAACTATCATCAGTGGTATGATAAAAATTATGTATAAATATTTTGAATTTTTTTAAATTTTATTTTATTTATTTTTTTATACAGCAGGTTCTTATTAGTTATCTATTTTATATATATTAGTGTATATATGTCAAGCCCAATCTCCCAATTCATCCCACCACCACCACCCCCCCACCACTTTACCCCCTTGGTGCCTATACATTTGTTCTCTACATCTGTGTCTCTATTTTTGCCCTGCAAACTGTTCCATCTGTACCATTTTTCTAGCTTCCCCATATATGCATTAATATACGATACTTGTTTTTCTCTTTCTGACTTACTTCACTCTGTATGACAGTCTCTAGATCCATCCATGTCTCTACAAATGACCCTATTTCCTTCCTTTTTATGGCTGAGTAATATTCCATTGTATATATATACCACATCTTCTTTATCCATTCGTCTGTCGATGGGCATTTAGGTTGCATCCATGACCTGGCTATTGTAAATAGTGCTGCAATGAACATTCGGGTGCATGTGTCTTTTTGAATTATGGTTTTCTCTGGGTATATGCCCAGTAGTGGGATTTTTGGGTCATATGCTAATTCTCTTTTTAGTTTTCTAAGGAACCTCCATACTGTTCTCCATAGTGGCTGTATCAATTTATATTCCCACCAACAGTGCAAGAGGGTTCCCTTTTCTCCACACCCTCTCCAGCATTTGTTGTTTGTAGATTTTATGATGATGCCCATTCTAACTGGTGTGAGGTGATACCTCATTGTAGTTTTGATTTGCATTTCTCTAATAATTAGTGATGTTGAGCAGCTTTTCATGTGCTTCTTGGCCATCTGTATGTCTTCTTCGGAGTAATGTCTATTTAAGTTTTCTGCCCATTTTTTGATTGGGTTTTTTGTTTTTTTAATATTGAGCTGCATGAGCTGTTTATATATTTTGTAGATTAATCCTTTGTCTGTTGATTCATTTGCAAATATTTTCTCCCATTCTGAGGGTTGTCTTTTCATCTTGTTTATAGTTTCCTTTGTTTTGCAAAAGCTTTGAAGTTTCATTAGGTCCCATTTGTTTATTTTTATTTTTATTTCCATTACTCTAGGAGGTGGATCAAAAAAGATCTTGTTGAGATTTATGTCAAAGAGTGTTCTTCCTCTCTTTTCCTCTAAGAGTTTTATAGTGTCTGGTCTTACAATTAGGCCTCTAATCCATTTTGAGTTTATTTTTGTGTATGGTGTTAGGGAGTGTTCTAATTTCATTCTTTTATATATAACCGTCCACTTTTCCCAGCACCACTTATTGAAGAGACTGTCTTTTCTCCATTGTATATTCTTGCCTCCTTTGTCATAGATTAGTTGACCATAGGTGAATATTTTAATTTTAATGTATTTAGTTCATAAGAATGTTAGTACATGTGTGAAATGTACTTTTGTGTTTTTTGAGTTGCAAAAATTAATGCAAAATCTTTCCAATATAAATTCTTTCTTGAAGATGTCAGTCTTAAAATGGAAGATACATTGTTAGTTCTACAGTATCCATTGACTGTTGTGCCTGACCTTCCCAACACCACCAAAATGAAACACATACAATTAGCTCTAGGTTAACCAAGGAAAATTTTATGACCTACAGAATTTACAGTGGTGAAAAATAATAATAGTTAAAGTACTATGAATTTGTACTTTGTACACAAACTGAAAGTACTATGAATCACCAAGAAAATGTCCCCATGTATATTTGGGACCAACTTTTGCTAAAAATTATTCATTGTTTAAATGGAATTCAAATTTAACTGTGTCCTGTATTTTAGCTGGCAACCTTAAATGAAAAGACTCAGCAAAAATATGTTAGCAACATCACATATTATCTTTCCTCCTTAATTTTATTCTACTCCAAACATATACCTTGAAACTTGCAAAGTTTTATAATGGTGCAAATAGGTGAGTTCATGAGAATATCAATCATTGCAATTGTAGTTTGAATTTCCTGCAAAACAGAAAAAAAATACTGAATGGAAAAATTGTGAAGTACTGAATTTAGAGAGAATGGTCTCCTTTATGTTCAATAAACAGTGCAACCTAAAACACCTACAAACTATAATGAGAATATTTGATTCAATCAATTTACAGTATTTGGTTATTTTATATTTAAAAAATATATTTAGTAAAGTGGTGAACTTTTCCTGCAAAACTCACATTACTCATCATAGCCCCAAACTATACTGTGAATAATCTTAATCCTTCTACATATTTATTATCCCTTCAACCATCTTGAAATATCTTGAAGATGGAGATATATTAAACATCCTTGTATTTCTCCATACTCAATCTTCAAATGTCAGGGCCAGTCTATATAGTCTGGCTACAGAGCATGAGCTATTAACCACTGCTATATAATATCCCATATAACAATGGTGGACAACAATTTCAAGCCAATTTTATCTTACTATTACATGTATCTCTGTTCTTAAGTTAGCTGAACCAGTTTGGGGATGGCTGGTTGTGCCATTGCATCTATTTAAAACAGTGTATGGTAGAACATGAACCATTGTCTACTAGGATATTATGCTTAACTTTAAATATTTTTAAGGGCCTTTGTGATTCTTTTTAATGGTACTTTGAATAGTTTTGCTTTGCTGTTTATTGTTTGCTTACTACGTCATTTCTGAAAAAGTAACATTTTGGAGAACTTAGACACAGTCATGCAAATCTGAAGCTGAAGAGCTATACTAGTTTGATACTAATTATAGCTTTAGCTTGAACAATGATACTGACACATTTTTCTTCCTGTTTGAATTAAAAAATTATTTGAATAGTTTAGTTCTTTGCATAATTTTTTAAAAAGACCATTTCACAAGAAAAAATATTTAAATTTAGAGGGTAAGTATGTATTCCCTTTGACAGCATTTCCAATAGGGTTTTATGGCATAAAAAGTAACTACATAAAACTATTGACAAATTATTGAATAGGAAGTACAGTGTATTTCCCAAAAGGAATAATTACTTTGAGTCCTATTTTACTCTACGGAATTCCTTGTGAGATCTATGTTTCACAGAAAACTAAATTTTGTTGCATGGTTTCAACATACCATGATAAATATCTTTATTAAAATGAAATTTCAACCAGATTCTTAAAACAGTGAATGTTTTGCTATCTCTGACTCTATTACTCAGCATTTCTAATGATTATTCTGAAGAAGTATAAAAGCCCCAAAACTTCCTAACTCAAATAAGAAATATAAATATACATTCTTAGTATATATTTTTGTAAGTTTTATTTTAAATATTTCAGAATGGTCATATATACTCACTTTCTTCCTTTCTTGTCCTAAAATTATCTCTTAAACCCACTCCAATCCAACTTTTAATCCAACCACTTCACTGAAATTACTCTTGTCAAGACTGCCAATGATCTTAACATTGCTAATTCCAATGGTTCAGTCCTCATCCTACCGAATTATTAGCAGCATTTAACATAATTGTTATACTTTCCTTATTTGGTTTCCAAGACACAACTCACTCTTCATGTTCCTCTTACCCAATTGTTGCTCCTCAGAATTCCATGCTGATTTTTGTACTCTTCAGTGCCATAGTGCTCAGTCTGTGGACTCCTTTCCTTCTTTATATGCATTAATATCCTCAGAAATGTTATCTAGCATCATGCATTTATATAAAGTCTGTATACTGACAATCCCCAAATTTTTATATTCATATTCAGTACTGACTTATTTTGTAGACTCTTTTACACTCAAATATTATTTATTTTCCACTTCTTTTTGCATGAATAGATGCTTCATGAGGGCAAGGTTCTCTGTTTTGTTTTCTAATGCATCCAAACTCTTGATTAGCAGAAGATCTGGAATAGAGTAGTGGCTTGATAAATAGTTGATAATGGAAGAATGAATGAATGAACAATTGTATGTACATACGTATCTGTATACATACACATACATGAGGGAAAGAGAGAGAGAGAGAAACATCCCACAAATATTTGATTAGAACACCTAATTTCTTTGTCATGTATACAATTTGCTCTTGAGTGTGATGTCATCAAGATGACGACATAGGTAGTTCCCAACTTCAATCCCTCTCACAAGAACACCAATTAGCAACCATCTATAGACAAGACACCATTGTGAAAATCCCAGAACTCAGGAATGAGGCTGAAGCATCCCCTGGGCCACAAAGACTGAGAAAGACCACATTACAAAGGTAAGAGGAGTGGCTACAATCTGACCACAGTACCCCTTCCCCAGGCTGGCGCAGCACTGCACCAAGAGGGAACCCCTCGTCCTATGGTTTCTTCAGTGGGAAAAAAAACCCAAGGTGGAAATCCAGCTCCATTAGAGTTAAAGGACATTTCCCAGGAAGCCCACTCAAGTCTCACCACACAGGGATCATAGGAGGAATCTGGGGACTCAACCACTGGGAATCCAATAGAGATGGAGAAGCGGGGTGGAGCTTACAGCAATCAGAGCACAGATCTTGACAGACAACATTTCTGCTTGCAATGGCACCCCAACAGAGATGCCAGGAAGCAGTTCTGCCATCTGCAGAGTCAAGTCTGTGGTCCCAACTGGCCAGGTAACCTGGTTGACAGTTTGGCCTGAGATTTGGATCCCAAGTCAAATAGCTGTACTAAGCATGGAGTCCATTTTATGGCCCAGCCTAGGGAGGAAAGCAAAATTGCAGCCTCACTCAACTGATGAATATAGTCTCCAGTTCTGCTCGAAAAAGAAGCTTGACCAGGGAACCTGGGCAACTATAGAACCCCGCCTACATTCCTTCCTGGGCAGGGTGCTAAACCAGTAATGCTACCCAACTATTAAGTATAGCCTTTGGGCATGCATAATCAGGAGACTCAAACAGTGATATGGGGCAGCCTCAGAGCCCACTTATGGTACTACCCAGCCATGGAGCCCAGCCTACAGCCCAGCCTGACTTCAGAGCACAGTCTGTAGTCCTACCCAATAGCAGGATACCACTGGAAGCCACTTCTGACCAGACAGCCTGCCCAGTGAGTTTTCATATCAGTGGAGTAAAGCCAGTGGCCAATCTGACCATGAAGCCCAGCCTGCAATCCTTCCCAACTTTGGGGTACAGCCTGTAGCACCACCCAATAGCAGAACACAGCCTAAAGCCCTATCTGACGTGAAACTCTGCCTGTGGCCCCTTCTGAATATAGAATCTAGCCAGTGGCACCATCTGTTCAGGGTGCATAGTTTGAACCTCATAGAACCATGAGCAACTGTGAAGCATAACCTATATCACTGCCCAATCCTGGACTGTGCAAGTGGCACCACCCTGCCAGGAAAAAATTCCTGTGATATCGCCTGACCAGAGGTGATTGCAGAGCCCAGCTAGTGACCCCACCTGACCATGAGCATAACCAGCAACCCCACACAATCAGGGAACCCACTCAGTGAGTCCAATTGAATCTGGAGCCCAACCTTCAGGATCACTCAATGTGGAGCACAGCCAATGGCACTGCCCCTGACCTTAGAGCCCATGCAGTGATCTCATGCAATGAAAGGCCATAATAGAAAGACTTGTCTGTCTTTGGACTCTACTAGCAGACTCATCCAGTACCCCAAGCTGTGATGACAGGTAAAGGTCTTTCCCTGCCAAAGTAAACCTGTGAAGTTTGGGAGAGGAGACTGCTTTCTCAAATGTCCATATACCAATGCAAAAAATGAAGGATCATGAAAAATTAGGTACACATGAAACCACCAGAGAAAACTAATAAATTTCCAATAACTGAACCTAAAGAAATTGAGATCTATGAATTTTTGGCAAAGAATTCAAAATAATCCTCTTAAAGTAGTTTAGTGAACTATAAGAACACACATACAGCTAAACAAAATTAGAAAAACAATGTATTAAAAATGAGAAATTCAACAAAGAAATAAAAATCATCCAAGAAATTCACAAACAAGCAAATAGAAATCCTAGAGTGTAAGTATATAGTAACTTAATTGAAGAATTCAATAGAGAGCATCAATAACAGATTTGACCAAGCAGAAGACAGAATTTGTGAACTAGAAGATCAGTCATTTGAAATTATTCAGTCTGAGAAGCAAAAAGAAAAAAGAAAAAAAAATAATGGAAAGAGTGAAGAAAGCTTATGGGAATGATGAAATACCATCAAAAGAAACAAAATATGCATTATAGGAATCCGAGAAGGAGAAGAGAAAGAAATGGGAAAAAAAAAATCTTTTAAAGCAATAATGGCTGAAATTTCCCAAACTTAAGGAGAGAAATATACATCCAGATTCATGAGGTCCATTTTGGGATTGAACCCAAAAATGGCTACACCAAGACACAAAGTTAAATTGTCATATATAAAAGACAAAGAGAGATTTTTGAAAGCAGCAAGAGAAAAATGACTCATTACATACAAAGGAGCTCCCATTAGACTATAAGGGGATTTCTCAACAGAACATTGCAGGCTAGGAGAGAATGGGATGACAATATTCAAAATAGTGGGGAAAAAAGACTATCAACCAAGAATATCATACCCAGCAAAGCTGCCTTCAGAAATGAAGGAGAGAGAAAAACTTTCCCAAACAAACAAAAGCTGGAGAGTTCATTACCACTAGAACTGCTTCATAAGAAATGCTAACAGGTATTTCAAGCTGAAATAAAAGGATGGCAATCACATTCTTATAAACATATGAATATGTAAAACTCACTGGTAATGGCTCATATATAGTCACTTATAGCCCTAGATTAAGAGTTAAAAACAAACTTATTAAAAATAATCCTAATTACAACAACTTTTTATTTGGTATACATTTTTTAAAAGATGTAAATACAACTCAATAGCAAGAAACAAACAAACAAATGAAACCCGTACAATCTGATTAAAACATGGGCAGAAGATCTGAATAGATATTTTTCCAAAAGAGATCTACAGATGGCCAATAGATACATGAAAAGATGCTCTACATCGTTAATCATCAGAGTAATATAAATGAAACCCACAATGAGATATTACCTTACACCCATTAGAATAGCTATTACTAAAAGTCTAGAAATAGTAAGTGTTGGTGAGGAAGTGGAGAAACAGGAACACTTGTAGACTGTTGGTGGGAATGTAAATTGATGCATCCACTGTGGAAAACAACATGGCAGTTCCTCAAAAAATTAAAAATAGAACTACCATATGATCCAGCAATTCCACTTCTGATTATTTATCTGAAGAAAATAAAAACACTAGCTCAAAAAGATATATGCACCTCTATATTTATTGCAGCATTATTTACAATAGCCAAGGTATGAAACAAGTGTCCATCAATGGATGAATGGATAAAGAAATGTGGAATATTATTCAGCCATAAAAAAGAAAAGAAATCTTACCATTTGTGATAACATGGATGGACCTTGAGGGTGTTACGCTAAGTGAAATAAGTCAGACAGAGAACCAATATTATATGATCTCTCTTGTATGTGATATTAAAAAAAAATAATAAAACACAGAACAAAAACAAGCTCATAGATACAGAGGACAGATTGATGGTTGCCAGAGGCAGGGGGATTTAGAGGTGGGAGAAATGGGTGAAAGATCAAAGTTTAAAAAAAAATTACTTAGAATTATTTAGTGACAAATTTAACAAAATGTGTGCAATATCTGTGTATGGAAAGTACAAACTATTGCTGAGAAAAATTAAATAAGATCTAAATAAATAGAGATATAGTGTTCATGAATTGGAAGGCATAGTATTGAGAAAGAACAGAATTTTATGTACTGTCTAACCAGTGGTGATTTTACCAAATTTTTTTCTCTTTAATTCCTCAGCCTGGAGGGAGAACCTGGTAATGGCCATTGCTACAGGTAAAGAGAACCCCAGAAGTCCTGTAGTTTAGTCTTGAGGAGAAAAATTGGGATCTTGTGGTAGTGATGGGGTGGCAGCAACTCGACCACAAGCACTAAAAACTATGAGGGAATAAAATTTTTCTAACTGGAAGAGCTGTGGTTCCAAGAGAGTAATGTAAATATCCATTGTTTGGCTCTGAACACAACTGTCATTGCAGAAATTATCTGGCAGAGCAGGAAAGATAGAGCCCCACTTTTCAAGCTACAGGACTAAAAAGGGAAGCCACTTCTTTTTTTTTAATTAATTAATTTTATTTATTTTATTTTTGGCTGCATTGGTGCATGCAGGCTCTTCTCTGGTTGTGGCGAGCGGGGGTTACTCTTCATTGCAATGCACAGGCTTCTTATTGTGGTGGCTTCTCTTGTTGTGGAGCATGGGCTCTAAATGAGCAGGCTTCAGTAGCTGTGGCTCGGGGTCTCTAAAGCACAGGTTCAGTAGTTGTGGTGCACGGGCATAGTTGCTCCACAGCATGTGGGATCTTCCTGGACCAGGGCTCAAACCCATGTCCCTTCCATTGGCAGGTGGATTCTTAACCACTGTGCCACAAGGGAAGCCCAGGGAAGCCACTCCTGAGAAAACTCCAAAGTAGTGGGGAGATCATGGAGAGGGAGGAGCTCAGGAAAACAACCCTATAAAGTTGTTTATGAACCTCTCTCACTCCCAAGCTGTCCTTGCATGGATTTGATCTGAAACATTATGCAAAAAGAGTTTGAGAACTGAGCTAAGAAATAGACCACAGCTCAGACGTGCCACTAGGTGGAGCACATGGAGGACAGATCTGAAAAGCACTGCAGTGGCTCTGAAAACAAAACTGACATTAAAACCACACCAATGGAAAGTTAGTTTGAACTTTCTGCATGAAGCCAACTAGGCCAACTGCCTGCTAAAATAAAAATATTACATTCTCTATAAGATTTAAGACAATATTCAAAACTTCCAGAAGACAATAAAAAATACTTGGCATACAAATAATCAAAAAAGAATCTCAACTTATAGGAAAAAGACAATCGACAGATGCCAATGTCAGTATGACATAGATGTTGGAATTACTTAAATTCTTTATTAGATATTATAAGAATCTTTCAACAAGTAAGGATGAACACTTCTGAAATGAATAGAAAGACAGAATGACTCAGCAAAGAAATAAAAGATACAAAGAAGAACCAAAGAGAAATTTTCAAACTGAAAAATACAATTACAAAAAACAAACAAACTCACCCTGGATAGGCTCAATACCAGAATAGAGGTGACAAAGGAAAGAATTAGTGAACTTAAAGATAGATAAATAAAAATTATTCAATTTAAATAACAAGAAGAAGAAAAGATCAAAAAAAATATATAACCAGAGCCTCAGAGACCTGTGGGACAATAATAAAGGGCACTATTTGTGTCATTGGAGACTCAGAAGGAGAGGAGAACGAGGTGACTGCAGAAAAATGTCTGAAGAAATAATGGTTGAAAACTTCTCAAATTTGGCAAATGTTATAAACCTACAGATTCAAGAAGCTCAGTGAACCCCAACAGGATTAACTCAAACATCATAAAACAACTGCTGAAAACTAAAAACAGAGAAAAAAAGGTTGAAAGCTCTCAGAAAAAAAGCAATGGATTATTTAAAAGGGAATAATGATCCAAATGACTGTGAATTTCTCATCAAAAACCATGGAGGCCAGAAAGAAGTGGACCATCTTGTAACTAGAATTTATAAAGCTCTCATACAACTCAATGATAAGAAGACAATACAATAAAAAAAAGAAGGAAACAAAAGAGATTTGAATATCTGCTTCCAGAAAAGCAAAAATCACAGGAAAATATGCTTGACATGAAAAGATGTTGCTAATGCAAATTAAAACTACAATGAGATACTACAACATACCATTTGTAATGGCTAGTATTAAAAAATGACTGACAATATCAAGTGTTAGCAATGATGAGGAAGAACTTGAACTCTCATACATTGCTCTTGGAACTGTAAAACGGTACAACCACTTTGGAAAACAGATTGACATTTTCTTAAAAAAGTTAACCATACACTTAGCTCAGTATTACTGTAATATAGCAACTTAAATCTACTTTCTAAGACAAGGGTTGGTAAAATATGGTTTATGAGCCAAATCTGGCCCATCGCTGATTTTAGTATGGCCCATGAGCTAAAAAATAGTTGCTAAATTTTTAAAGGGTTATTTAAAAAGCAATGAAGAATATGCTTATAGACTATATGTAACCTGCAGGGCCTATTGTATTTACTATGTGGTCCTTTATAGAAAATATTTGTCAACCTTGTTGAAAGTCAGTGGCTTTCAAACGTTTGGGATCATAATAAACAGTAATACATTATACGTCTATCCCAATACCTGCATCTGTCTTTCTATTTATATACATATAAAAAATTACATTAATTTTTGTTGGATACGCTTTTTTAAAAGATGTAAATTGTCACATCAATAACCTAAAAGATGTGGGGGAGAGACAAAAGTGTAAGGTTTTTGTATGCTATCTAAAATAAGCTGTTTCAGCTTAAAATAGGATTAAATAATTATTAGATATTTTATGTAGACCTCATTGTAAACACAAAGGAAAAACCTGTAGTAGATACACAAAAGATTATGATAAAGGATTCAAAGCATATGGTCACAAAGAGTCATCAAATCAAAAAGTCAGCAGGAAAGAAAGCAAGAATAATGAATCTACAATACAGTCAGAAAGAAAAATAGGAAAATGCCAATAGTAAGTGCTTACTTATCAATAATTACTTTATGTGTAAATTGATAGAATTATCCTATCAAAAGATGAGGTATGTCTGAATAGACAAAAAAAAAATATCCAAGATATGCTGCTTATAAGAGAATCACTTTAGTTCTAAGGAAAGACATAGACTGAGAGTGAAAGGATGGAAGAATATATTTCAAGCAAATGGTAACCCAAAGGAAGCAAGAGTAGCTATCCTTCATTCAGAAAAAAATATAGTTTAAGCCAAAAATGGCAACAAAAGATACATAAGGTCATTAAACACTAATAAAGAGGTCAATTCATCAACAATTTATAACAATCTTAAATATATACACACCCAACATCTATCTAAACATATATTTGAAGCGAGTAATAGGCAACAAAACAATAATACTTGAGGGCTTTAATACCCCAAACTCAAGAGTAAATATATCCAAATGGAGAATCAATAATGAAATGAGGAATTTGAACAACACTGTAGACCAAATAGACCATACAGCTGTATACAGTACATTCCATCCAATAGCATCACAGTACATATTCTTCCTAATCCCACATGAAAAATTTTCTGGGATATATTATACTTTAGGCCACAAAACAAGACTCAACAAATTCAATATGCAAATTATGCCAAATGTTTTTTTTTCAGAACACAAATTTATAAAACTAGAAATCAATAACAGGAGGAAAGCTGGACACATCACAAATACATGAAAATTAAATGTCACACTCCTGAAAAACTGATGGATCAAAGAAGAAATCAATGGGAAAAAATACCTTGAAGCAAACAAAAATGGAAACACAATATAACAAAATTTATGGGATGCAGCAAAAGCAGTTCTAAGAGGAAAGTTTGTAGTGATAAATTCATATTTAAGAAAAAAGAGAGTTCTTAAATAAACAACCTAGCTTTACATATGAAGTTGGAAAAGAAGAACAAACTAATCCCAAAGCTAGCAGAAAGAGGGAAATAATAAAGCTTAGAACAGAAATACATGAAATAGAGAATAAGAAAACAATGGAAAAATTAACAAAGCTAAGAGTTTTTTTTTCTTTTTTTTTAAGGTAAAGTGGCAAAACTTTAGCAAGACTAACAAAGAAAGAAGAGAGACAACCCAAAGAAATAAACTTGTACAGGAAAGAAGAGACATTACAACTGAACCACAGAAATAAAAAGCATCGTAAGAGACTACTATGAACAATTATACACCAACAAGAAATTGATACATTCCTAGAAAAATACAATCTATCAAGACCAAATCATGAAGAAATAGAAAATCGGAACAGACCAATTACAAGTAAGGAGATTGAGTAAGTAATCTAAAGTCTCCCAACAAGAAAAGTCCAGGAACCAATAGTTTCACTGGTAAATTCTACCAAACATTTGCAGAAGAATTAACACCAATCCTTCTCAAACTCTTCCAAAAAATAAAAGAGGAAGGAACATCTCCAAACTCATTTTGTGAGAGCAACATTACCCTGATACCAAAACCAGGTAAGGACACTATAAGAAAAGAAAGCTACTAGCCAAGATCCTTGATGAATATAGATGCAAAAATTCTCAATAAATTACTAGAAAATAGAAAAATCAGTTTTGTTTCTGCAAATTAAAAAAGAATCTGAAAAAAAATATTTAAATCCCACTCACAGTAGCATCAAAAACACTTGAATACTTAAGAATAAGTTTAACCAAGGAGGTGAAAGATTTGTATACTGAAAACTAGGACATTAACAAAACAAACTGATGAAAATAAGTAAATTAACAGGTATCTTATGTTCGTGGATTGGAAGAATTAATATTGTTAAAATGCCCATACTAACCAAAGCCATGTACAGATTCAATGCAATCCCTATCAAAATACCAAGGGCATTTTTTACAAAAGTATATAAAACAATCCTAAAATTTCTATGGAATCATAAAAGAACTGAAGAGCCAAAACAATCCTGAGAATGAATATGAAAGATGGAGGCATCATACTTTTTGATTTCAAAGTATATTACAAAGTTATAGTAATCAAAATAGTGTGGTACTTGCATAAAAACAGACATGTAGACCAGTGAAACAGAATTGAAAGCCCAGAAATAAAACCATGCATATATGGTCAGAAAGGGAACCCAGAATACTCAAAGGGGAAAATATATTTTCTTCAATAAATGGTACTGCAACTACTGTATATTTACATGCAGAATAATCAAATGGGATCTGTATCTTACACCATTCACAAAAATTAACTCAAAATGGGTTAAAGACTTAAATGAAGACCTAAAACCATAAAATTCCTAGAAGAAAACATAGAGAAAAAACACCTTGAGATGGATCTTGGCATTCATTCTATGGATAAGACACCAAACACACAAGCAACAAAAGAAAAAATGAACAAGTAGTTCTACATCAAACTAAAAAGCTTTTGCATAGTAAAACAAGTGATCAAGAAAATGAAAAGGCAGCCTATAGAATGGGAGAAAAAATTTGCAAATCATGTATCAGGCAAAGGTTAATATGTAAAATAGATAAGGAAATCATATAATTCAATAGCAAAACCCCAAATAATCTGAATAAAATATGGGCAAAGAACCTGAATACACATTTTTCCAAATAAGATAGTCAAATGGTCACAAGGTACAATAAAAGGTTCTGAACATCGCTAATCATCAAGGAAATTAATATGAGATATCACCTCACACCTGTTAGAATGGCTAGTATAAATAGACTAGAAATAATAAGTGAGGTGAGGATTTGGAGTTAAGAAAAGCCTGTACACTGTTGGTGGGAACGCAAATTGGTACAGCCACTGTGGAAAACAGTGTGGAAATTCTTTAAAACATTAAAAATAGAACTACCTTATGATCCAGCAATTCCACTTCTGGGTATATATCTGAAGGAAATGAAATCACTATCTCAGAGAGATATCTGCACTCCAATGTTCATTGTAGCATTATTCACAATGGTCAATACATGGAACCAATGTGTCTATTGATGTACTGATGGGTGAATAGGCACAACACATCCACACACACAGACACCACTGGAATACTATTCAGCTATTAAAGAAAAAGGAAATACTGCCACTTGTGACAATTGGATGAACTTTGAGGTCATTATGCTTAGTAAAATAAGTCAGATAGAGAAATATAAATACTGTAGGATATCATTCTTATGTGGAATATAACAAAATCTCACTTAGAGTATCAGAGAGCAGATTGGTCGTTGCCAGGGTGGGAACCAGGGATGGTGGGAGAAATGTGTGAAGCTGGTTAAAGGGTAGAAACTTCCAGTTATAAGATGAATAAATTTGGAGGATGTAATGTACACCATGGTGACTATAGTTTACAATACAATATTGTATATTTGAAAGCTGCTGAGAGAGATCTTAAAACTTCTCACCAAAATAACAATAATAATACTAATATTAATAATAATAATAATTGTAACTATGGGAGGTGATGGATGTCTTAACTAACCTTACTGTGGTAAACATTTCACAATATGTACATATATTACTTTGTACATGTACATCATTACATTGTACATGTTAAACTTACACAATGTTATATGTCAATTATATCATAATATAGTTGGTAAAAAACCAATTTACTCTTTCAACAATATCTTGTTCTTTTCAACATTTGGATATCCTCCAAAAGAATATGAAATTATAGATTTTTTTAAAGTATAAAAGACCCTCTGGATTTGAAAAATATATGAATCAGTCATGCAAAATTCTGATAAAGTTAACACAAAAAGGTTCATATGTATTTTTTAAAGGTACATTTAATTGTGCAAAAGATTCACTCAAATTTTGAAGAAGAGATAATCTTATCTTAATGATTGCTCTGATAACATTCTTTTCATACTAGAAACAGAGATTTTAGGAGCTGAATGAGAAAAAGAAATCAATGTAAGAGCCTTCTGGTGGTCTATGTAGAAAGGAAGAGAAAAAAGTAAAGAAGAGAAAAAGCTTCTTATAGCTGGTGCCTTTCAGAAATTAAGTAGAGTCCTGTTTTTGAACACTGAATTTGACTCCCTGTTGTCAGCCTTAAAAATACATACAGAATACAAATAGCATTGCATTCTTTAAAGTGCAGAGGGTGAAGGGCTCTTGTTAGTTGGAGTTCTTCCAGAAGACAATTCTATCTCAAACAGAGTTTGGTTCTTATGAGAGGTTAACTTCTCAGCATGAATATGACACTACGGAGCTAATCATCAGTTTTCCTCTCTCCTGAAGGAGCTTTCATCCACAGCTGAACTTTTTTCTTTTTCTTTCAAACTACATTCAGTTGTAGTCCCTGCAGGAAAGGCAGATCCCTGTTGATTGTCCTTAGCTCAAGGAAAAGAGTTAAATCTTTATTTATAACATTTGTTAAGTACCCATAGGAAGCAGTGGGGTCAAGGTTTTAGCGAAGACCTGAGGCCTATCCAAAGTATATAGAAATAAGGCAAACTTCGCATCCTTGAGAAACTTATATTCTAAAGTATAGATCCAATGCTCTTTGAAATTGCAACTATTGGGAATTAAAAACTCAGAGAAACAGCATCTGAGAAATGAATTCATGGCATTGCATTAAATTGGTCTACTGAATAGAATCCTAGTACCATAGGTACTTACATGGAAGCATACTAAGCCCAGGTTGTGGCAATTCTGAGTTTGTATTCTTCCAGTCTTGCAAAGGAGTGGTTCTCAGCCTTGACTACACATTAGTATTATCTGGGGAGCTTTAAAAATTGTTAATAGACTTTAGTTTCACAAATCAAAATCTCTGGGACGCAGGTATAAGTGTTTTTTTTTTTTTTTAACTTACCAATGTGCATCCAAGTTCGAGAACCAGTATTATAAATAATAACTGCCTCATAGATTGGAACCACATTATACAGTTTAGACAATATATAACAGGAGAATCAGTCATATTGGTAGTCAAATAATTATAATCATAACAATTTCTTGAACAGTAATTATTTCATGACCTTTTGGTTGCTTTATGAATTAGTTTATAATTGATCACCTGAGAGATTCATAAAACTCAGCCATAACAACAAATTAGATCCAGTCACCAAATTCAAAATTTGTGAAGTAACCTTACTAACCTTCTTAAAGAAAGAGTAATATGTCTTTCTCTAGGCATGCTAAAAAGTACTAGGGTGAGAAGAGTGATTTCATCTCTATTCTCAAATACTTTAAGTGACCTTTCATCCATCAATAGACCATCTGTATCTGAATCTCCAGGCATGTTTAGTAAACATAAAGATTCTTTATATCTACTGAATTAGAATCTCTGAGATAGGCCAAAAATCTCTATTTTTCATAGTCTGCCAGATAATTCTAATTTACACTAAAATGATAGGCTTATTTTATTCACAACAATAGCAAAGCAAGTAAATAGGGGAAATTCAACATCTCTAAAGTCTGCTCTAATAAAAATCACACAAAATCAGTCATTTTAGGAGGTCCAAAACAAATTTTAAAGGATTAACTCCAAAAAGAATAGTGCCACTTGAGCTGGCCTTTTTCCTAGAAATCTATGTGGAAAAATAAGTAACAAAGATACAATACTTAAAGTAACTTCACTGTGAATTTTCATTTCTATCAGTAAGAATAGAGTCGTACATAAATGCCAATTTTAATGGAACTAATAATAATGACTTCAAGATACAGTTTTCTTTGAAAATTTTTGTCATTGGAATAATTGGAAGAAGTAAATTAAGCAATTTTCAGTAGAGTTGAAAACACTATATATCTGTTCCTGCCAATTAAGTACAAATCCAATAGGACTGCATGACATTTTTAAAAAGCATATTTCAAAGAAAATAAACTTTTCTTTGAAAAAAACCTTGAATGTTTTATAAAAATATTGCCTGTTCACTGTAATATTTGAAATGCAAAAAAATAGTATAAGAAAAATAACAATCATCAGAAATCTCATCACTTTTGAAGAAAAGACAAGCAATTTATCTATCAGAGTTTACATAAATAAGAGAATTGATGTATTCTAACTTATTTTTCTTTACTCAGTGATATAGTTTGTACATTTTTTTCAGGAAATGGACCTATATATTATAATTTTGATGACTGTAATGACAATTGATGTACCAGAATTGCTTTGATCCATCCCCATCAAGGGGTATTTAGGTGATCTTTCAAGTTTCCTCTATTATAATTTGTGTCTTAAGATGAATCTTTATGTGGACATATTTTCAAACCTGTAAAATTGTCCTTTTAGTGTAAACTCCTAGAAGGCAGTTTTTTATATATCAAAAGTAATCAACATTTTACATATTGATTCATTTCACTAACAAACCCCAGAAAAATTGTACCATAACATATGAGATTGTCTTTTATTTTACAACTTTAACAAGCCTGGTTTTCTCAAATTTCTTAAAGTTTTTCTTTTGATATTTTAAAGGATTTTCCCACCATTGTTTTAATTTTATTTTATGGATATAGTTAAATGATAAATACTTTTCTGTTTATTTGCCTTCATGAAAGGAAGTCCAAGTTTTTGATTTCATACATAATATTGATAACTATCCCTGCCACCAATAGACACTTGGTTCACGATCTCATTGAGTAAGTGCCAAGGTGGGTGAGAAAGGAGACTAATTGACATTCCAGATATGTCATCTTGTTTACCTGATTAAAGATCATGTTCTATTGGAGAAATTCCTCAAGTGGGCGGTTATGTGGCTCCTGTATATGTTCACCCTATGTACCTATTCTGAGGGATCTGTCAACATATCTCACTTGCTTGTTATTGCTCTTTCAATCCTATTCTTTTCATTTTTTGACCAAACAGCCAACTTATTAACTGCTACCTGGGAATCATTGCAGATCCATACCTGAGGTAATCTCTCCCTCCATGCAAAATATAAAGCTATATTCTGCCCACTGGAAGAATATCCCTGCAACACTGTCTTTCAAAGCCACATGTTAATGGGACTGTAATTCAGTGCCATCTATGGTGCTGGTCTGTCATGCAAATCTATCTGTAAACTAGGACTTCAGTTTTCTGCCCCATCATTAATTGGTTAAAAGGAAACCTTCTATGACTCCATTGGTATGAGTTTTGGGTGAGATAGCAAAGCAGCAAGAACAGTAGTCTGAGCCTCATACTCAATTATTTTACTTGTGCCTTCTGGACTTGCACAGGCCAGTTCTTATATATACCATATCCATTTTATAAAGTTACGCTACTGTGCGTATCCAATTGTATGATTTTTAAATCAGACCACACAAAGTTCAGGATGGTCAAAGAGTCACTTACTGTCTAATTTATTTCCTGTCAAGAAGATTATCTCTGGGGTCCTCAAATATGTGAGCAAGTCAATCCCAGAATTTAATTTTGAGGGTCTGTTTCCTGGGGCCACTTCTCTTGTCTGTTACTGTATCAGTAGGGATCTCAGCAGGAAACAGATGGTACACTTAAACTGAATTTAAAGGTGAGATTAATTTAAAAAGTATGAATACAGTTTAGGGAAACCTAAGTGGGAATGATTATTATCCAGAAGAATAAAGGGGTAAGTCATGGGAGCATTTACAAAACAGAACAAAACAAATTTAGAGCAAGAGGGAGGAAACTTCTAGAATTTGTGTTTTCCAGTAGAGGCAAACAACAATCTGCTGCAACCAAATAATGAAGGAGGTTAGGAAATAAGTAGCTCATCTTCATTCCCTACTATCCAATTTTCTGTCAGAGTCCTCCATTGGCTAAACCCAACCAGAATCCAGAGGGCAAGGGGGCCCACTAAAGTAGTCCATACAGGTCAGCCTCCAAGGATGAACAGGAGAGAGATGGGTGAATTGTAGAACTGGAGATTCAAACAGAATATAAATAACAAAATTTCCTTCATTGTTTACTTTGTAAGATGTTCTTGGATTTTATTAGATGTCTTTCTTTAAGAACTTTAGCATAATTTGCCATGTTCCAAAAATTAGAAAATTAAATTATACCTTTGGATGACATTGGGTACATTTTAAAATCAATTCAGGGGAAATTGATACTCTTATTATATTTAGTACTTCTATTTAAAGAAAGGAATTTCTATTTAGCCAAATTATTTATGCCTTTCAGTGGAGTTTTAGAGTTTTATACAGGGCTTAAACGTTTGATATTGTTTATTCCTCAGCATTTTATGCTTTTGATATTATCAATGATATACTTTCTTCTATTATATTTTCTAATTTTTATCATTTGTATATAGATCATATATTATAGAAAACAATATTAATTACTTTTATACTTTAATTATACAACAAGCAAGAGCCATGGACTAATGATTGTCTCTAATAGTTTTTTAGTTGATTCTCTGGGTTTTTCCTTGCATATAATTTATTCAGTAAATATTGATTATTTTACCTACTCCTTGCCAATGTTTATATTTCTCATATAATTCACTTGCCTTACTAAAGCAGCTAGCATATACAGAAAAAAAATGTTAAGTAGTAGAGGAGATAGCTGGAACTTTTGTATTTTTCCTGATCTTAATTCACCTTTGATCATGGAACTGACTTTTGGTTTAAGATGCATATCTCAATTCTTATTTTATGGAATGTACATTCTTGTAATTAGACATAGTTGTTGGATTTTACCAATGGCCTGTTTATATCTACGAAGCTAAGGTTGAGACATTTCTCATCTACCTTATTAAATATAATAAATTGTATAAATATAAATTTCCAAAAAAATGAACTTTGCTAACACTACTGAAATAACCTCTAAATTGTATATTTTGTTATATTATTCTTTAACATATTGGTGAACTTTATTTAACATTCTATTTTCATTTATGTTGTAAATATTATTACGTGGGATAATCTCTAATTTCCTTTTTTTAAGCTTTACCAGATTTATTTCATCCATAAAGTTTACCTCAAAATCAACAAATAAAATTAATCTTTGATTTTATTATGATCTCACAATATTTTGTCTCTATTACTTTATTCTGTCATTTTCAGTTGCTTGTAGAACTTTTACTTGTGCCTTCTGGACTTGCACAAGCCAGTTTGTGTATATATATCATATCCATTTTATAAAGTTATGCTACTGCTCATATTCAATTGTACAAATTCAATAACTGAAATTGAAAACACACAAGAAAAAATGAATAGCAGACTAAGTGATATAAAAGAATGAATAAGTCATCTGAAAGACAGAATAATGGAAATCACTGAATCAGAACAGCAAAAAAAAATAAAAATAAACTAAAAAAATGAGAGCAGTTTAAGAGATGTCTGTGATAATATTAAGTATAATAGCATTCACATTATAGGGGTCTTAGAAGGAGAAGAGAGACAGAAGGGCATCCAAAGTGTATTTGAAGAAATTATGACTGAAAAATATTCAAATGTGAAGAAGGAATCAGATATCCAGATATAGGAAGCAGAGAGGGTCCCAAACAAGATGAACCAAACCAGACCTACACCAAGACATATAATTAAAATGGAAAAGTTAGTGAACTGTAAAGGCAGTAAGAGAAAAACGAAGTCATATACAAGGGAATCCGTATAAAGCTGTCAGTTGATTTTTCTGCAGAAACTTTGCAGGCCACTAGGGAGTAGCATAATTTATTCAAAGTGCTGAAAGGGAAAAACCTGAAACCTAGGATATTCTACCCAGCAAGATTATCATTTATAATTGAAGGAGAAATAGAGAAATTCTCAGACAAGCAAAAACTAAAATACTTCATCAATACTAAACCTACCCTAAAATAAATGATAAAGGGTCTTCTCTAAATGGAAAAGAAGTAAGAATCTATAGGAAAGGAAAAATGCCATTAGGAAATGCAAATCTACAATAAGGACTGAGGACCACTTAAACAAGCCAATAAGAAGATTAAAATACAAAGAAAAAAAAGTAAAAGTAAAAGCAGCTATAATTAAAACAAACATTTAAGGGATTACATGTAAAGTATGACATCAAAAGCACAAAATGTGGAGGATGGGAAGATAAAAGTAGATCTTTTAGAATGTGTTTGAACTTAAATGACTACCTGTTTAAAACAAGTAGATATAGTTATAGGTCAACATATATGAACCCCACGGTAACTGCAAATCAAAAGCCTGCAATGGATACACAAAAACTAAAAAGAAAAGAAAACAAGGATACTTTTAAATAAAATATTCAAACCACAAGAGAAGAAACAAAAACAAAAAAATTATTAGAGAAGAACTACAAAAACAACCAGAAAACAAGTAATAAAATGGCAATAAGTACATATCTATCAACAATTACTTTAACTGTCAATGGACTAAATCCTCCAATCAAAAGCCACAGGGTTGCTGATTGGATAAAAAAAACAAGACTCTTTCATAAGCTGCATACAAGAGACTCATATCAGAGCTAAAGACACACACAGAGAATGACAGGATGGAAAAGGATATTTTATGCAAAGGGAAACAACAAGAAAGTGGGGGTAGCAGTACTCATATCAGACAAAATAGACTTTAAAAAAAAAGCTATGACAAGTGATAAAGAAGCGCATTATATAATGATAAACGGATCAATACAAGAAAAGGAAATTATACTAGTTAACATGTATGAACCCAATACAGGTGCACCTAAATATATAAAGTAAATACTAACAGATATAAAGGGAGAAATTGACAATAATATAATAGTAGTAGGGAAATTTAATACCCCATTCTGAGGACCTCAGACTTTTGATTGGATTATTTAACCCATTCACATTTTTTAATTGAGGAAAATTTCCCATAAAATTCACCACTTTAAAATTTACAATTCAGGGACTTCCCTGGTGGTCCAGTGGTTAAGAATCCACCTTCCAATGCAGGGGATGTGAATTCAATTCCTGGTTGGGGAAGTAAGATCTCACACGCCATAGGGCAACTAAGCCCACATGCTCTAGAGCCTGCGCACCACAACTAGAGAACCCACACACTGCAACTACTGAGCCCATGCACTCTGGAACCCATGCGTCACAACCAGAGAGAAGCCCATATGCCGCAAGGAAGATCCCGTGCGCTGCAACTAAGACCCAACACAGCCAAAATTTAAAAATAAATAAATAACTAAATAAAATTTAGGCCTAGAATTCCCTGGCAGTTCAGTGGTTAGGGCTCCATGCTTCCACTGAAGGGGACACGGGTTTGATCCCTGGTGGGGGAACTACTAATATCCTGCAAGCCATGCCATGCGGCCAAAAATTATATATATTTATAAAATAAAATCTACAATCAGTGGCTTTAGGTACATTTACAATGTTGTGCAATCATTACTACTATCTAGTTCCAGACTATTTGCATTACTCCAAAAGGAAACCTCATTCCCATTAAGGAGCCATTCCTCATTCTCTACTCCCCTCAGTGGCTGGCAACCACTAATGTGCTATCTATGAACCCATATTTGTTGCTATTAGTCTGTTGAAAATACAGGGATGCAAAATTAGGTAAATCCTTTTCCCTCAGAGGACTTGCCTGTGTATCTGTAAGAATCAAAAGGATTCTATAGCCATTTGGTCAATTCAATCCATTTATAGTTTTCCGAGCTTAATAAGTGTCAGTTGTTGAGATTCTCTTCTTTGATATGAAGCTAAGGGCTAGTCTCTGCCTGCAGTGCTGATGTGTGTGATCTTTGTTAGTTCATATTTCAGATATGGAGTATTTTTCCTCTTCTTCAGCCTCTATCCCACAAGTCCAACAACATTTCAAAACCTATTTTAATGCATAATTTAATTTTTTTTTCAGAAGGTAGCCATCTAAAATATCTAGCTCACTATATTCTAGGGAAACAAAAGTCCTCCCACCTTAATATTTATTAATCTGATAATTTTCTCATCTCTTTATTTATCATCTTAGTCTGAGCTATCATAACCTCTTGACTGGAAAATATATCAATAAACCTCTAAATAGGTTACATTGGGCTTCCCTGGTGGTGCAGTGGCTAAGAATGTGCCTGCCAATGCAGAGGACATGGGTTTGATCCCTGGTCCAGGAAAATCCCACATGCTGTAGAACAACTAACCCCGTGCACCACAACTACTAAGCCTGCGCTCTAGAGCCGGCAAGCCACAACTACTGAGCCTGAGCACCACAACTACTGAAGCTCACGAGCCTAGAGCCCGTGCTCTGCAACAAACGCCACTGCAATGAGAAGCTTGCGCACAACAATGAAGAGTAGCCCCACTCGCCGCAACTAGAGAAAGCCCGTGCACAGCAACAAAGACCCAAGGCAGCCAAAAATAAAATAAATTAATTAAAAAAAAAGAAAGTTGTACAATTTTAAATAAATAAATAAATAGGTTACATCTCATACGTTCCTGTGCCTTTTAAATGAACAATTCATACTGTAGGCAAAGTGATCTTTTCAAAATTTAAACCTTAAAATGTCATCCCATTCTGTTGTTTTTTACCAGACTTAGAATTTAGCTAACTTTTATAATGTTCCCAGACCACTTCTGTAGCCTAAGTTTGTAACTTTTTGCTTTATCTGTAGTCTTCTTTCATTTTCTCATACATGTCCCTTTCCTTTCTGTGTATGCTAGTCTGTCTAGCTGGAATGACCTTTCCTTTCCATCTTTGTCAAATTAATGCTGACTCATTCTTCAGGTGTCAGCTAACTTTCACTTTTGTATGAAAACCTTCATTGACAACTTGGAGATTATGTCCCCTATTATTTAATCTCACAGGACAATTTATTTTCCCTTTACAACAATTACCTAGTGTGCTCATCCATTTGTCTGTGTCATAATTTGTTTAAAAATTATTTCTCTTACAAGAATGTATTTTCTATGAGAAAAATGGAATGTGTCTATTACTCTCTAATGTATTTCTGGCACCTACAAATTTGGTTGCCACACTCAAAATATGTGTTGTGTGTATATGTGTGTGCATATATGTTAAAATTTTAAATGAATACAAGTGTGTGAGAAGTTTGAAGTTAATGTGTTCTGAAGATAAACATACACAACAAAGATATATTTGTAACTAAATACACATCCAAAAAAAATCAGCCTAATCACTATTTGGTATAGCTCATGCTATGTGGTAACCCTAACAATATATTTTACTGTATTATCTTTTCAGATGAAATATCGAATCAATTAATGACTGCTTTCCTTTATTCTGACTTTAATTCTATTTATCTAATATGTTTTAAATTTTCTCAATTAAATATAGCTTTCAATATGTTCTAAAGGGAATATGGTATCACTAAAGGCTTTATTTTAAAGACCATCAGGTATTTTTCCAGATTTTCTAGTATCACCAAAATTTTTATTTTGCTCTTGATGCAGCAATCATTCCCCACTGATTAAATTCCATTTTCTTCCTATTCCTCCTTCACCCCACCCACTTCATCCTGTAATTAATCTAAAAAGTTCAACTTCTGATAGAGTGATAAATTCTTAGATTATATTTCCCCACATTAAACTTATTGGCAAAGCCCTTTTTATTTCAGACTACTTTTTGTTATGTGTTTTAATCACAATTAAATCTAACTGTGAATAAATGGAAAGCATGTTCTCCCTTACTTATAAGAAGTGAAACTTTAAAATGACTCAGGAATATACCCTTTAGAAAAGATTAAACAATTTGCCATAGCTAAAACTTTTCTGTAAATTATAATCAAATTTCAGTGCTGTGTTTGAAATGTGCAATTACATATTTCAAAAAATATTTAGCATTTTGTCTTATCATAATTATTTCTCAGATTGAATGGAATGAAGGAGTGGAATGTGTCTGTTGCTAAATGCATATTTGTTTTTAGACAGTGTTCAAGACTGAAAAGACTATAAAACCAACACTTCTTTAACATATTTCTAGCTTCACTGGAAAAGCAAAAATAATTTTAAAAATTATTTTGATTTAGCATTCCACACTATTCATTATGAACAAGTATATATTTGAGAAATATTAGAATAGTATATGAAGTGATTGGCTCAGTTATAGACCATGATATGGATATCATATCATGTAAACTGAGCTTTTCAATAAATATATTAAAAGGGTGTTTTTTGGAAAGAAAACATATATGAAGATGAAACAGTGGCAGCCTGGAAGTATTTATAATTATAAATGTAAAGAAATTACTCCAGTATCTCATTAAACAGCCTAAATCGAACAAATAGCTTTAGTAGAGGAAACGAGCAAGGGAAACAAACAAATAAGCAAACAAACACCAAACTTGTGATATTCCTTTAAAGGACTGAATCAAGCCTACGGGGCAGTAAAGCTAGCCCTCTAGGACTAAATCAAGCACACACATAGGAGTCATCAGGATTTCTTTCTATGTTAGAAATTGTTGCCTACAAATTATTACACCCAAAATTGGAGTGAGGGCCAGTAACTATTTGTGAAGAAGACTTTACTGGGGAAAGAAGAGTGGGCCATATAATAGAGAGTTGAACGCACCTAAATGCACATTCTACATATATTCTGTACTATTCTAATTAAGTGGTAATTTCTTAAATGGAAGGTCCATTCTGTATTTTCACAGCTATACTATGATGATCATAGTTATTCCTTCCCAACCTGTTATCTCAACCATACTATTGAAGCTCTGTGAGAAGTGGAAACAAGACTTATATAATTTTTTAAGGAACAAATGACATAATTTATAGAACTATATCTAAAACACCACACTTTTGCACAGATTACCTCAAATAGAATACTTAGTTATCATTAGAAGTTGAATCTTGTTTTTTTCTGCATTTCTGCATTCATCTATCTATATCTATCTATATAAATATATCTATATTTCCATTATGTTAGAAGAATTCATTGAAACAAAATTCCTTTATTTCACAAACAACAGTGGAAATAAACCAGATGCATCTGTGTGTGATCATTTTTTGCCTGTTAGAAACTTCTAGGTGAGATTCTTCTTTGTCTTAAGTTATGCAAAGATTTGCCTCTTCATTGTTATTTTATCTCATGTTTGTTCAATATCTTAATAAACAGGCTAGAGAAAGGTGACTATTTCCTTCTGGTCTTTTTTTGTATATTTACAATATCAAATGCTTAATTAAATTATAATTGTAAAAGTGGCAGCATGCATTTTATAAGAATTTAATTGACATTTCCAGAAACTGTTCTCCATATGTGATTTGCACATAAGCTAATCCCTCTCATGAGTATCTGTAATCACGGTCATCAGTCTTGGATTCATGCTTCTCTTTCTGTTTAGAAGCATTCAGTGACTTTCTAATGTTACTAAATTCTTGAATTTAAAACAAGGTGGTAATTGAAACAGCCTGGAAACACTCATTCAGTTGATGCAGGTTCACTGACATACTGTTGTTGCCACTCTCCCACTAGGGATTATGTAAAGTAGAATTTTGTTACATGAAAAGCAATTCTTTCCAACAAAATAGATTGGATCTATGGAATGTTTTTCAGATTTCTGCAAAGAAAAGAAGGTAGGGAGACTATATGCTAGTTAAAGAACATGTAAACTTTGTTTCTGAGAATTAATGATTTTTTTAAATTTTTTAATTTTTTTATTTTTATTTTTTGGGGGGGCTGTGTTGGGTCTTCGTTTCAGTGCGAGGGCTTCCTCTAGCTGCGGCAAGTGGGGGCCACTCTTCATCGCGGTGCGCGGGCCTCTCACTATCGCGGCCTCTCCTGTTGTGGAGCACAGGCTCCAGACGCGCAGGCTCAGTAATTGTGGCTCACGGGCCCAGTCGCTCCGCGGCATGTGGGATCTTCCCAGACCAGGGCTCGAACCCGTGTCCCCTGCATTAGCAGGCAGATTCTCAACCACTGCGCCACCAGGGAAGCCCCAGAATTAATGGTTTTGAAGACTTTGTTGCTGTTTTAGGGTATAAAATTTGAATTAGTTTTACCCCCATTCAGTCAACCAAAAAAAAAAAAAAAAAGAAATAAAAGAAAACCCACAAATATAGGAGACTGCAAATAAGAAAATAGTTTATTTGTGGTTTTAAGAATTGCAATTTAGGAGACACAGATTTGAGTAAAACCAAAGTGTCCAGGGAAGAAGAAGAGTCAGGGGATTGTAAAGGTAAAAGCCATGAGGCTGTTCTCTTACATGAGAAAGGAAATATTTGTTTTTAAGAGATGGCTGCTACATGCAGTTTTAGGGTAACTGTGCTATAAGGAGATAGGTTACCAAGAGTTATTTTAGGGTTAGGGCCCGATAAATATCTTGAGTTTCTGGCAGATGTTCTGGATACCTTCATTAGAACAACAGATTATCAGAAAGTCAGATTCCATCCAGGCTGAGACGTGCCTAAGTCATACTTTCTCAATGGCCTCCCAGCTCCATTTTAGAGAGCTCTCTTAGCAATAACCACTCGATTTTGATTTTCCTTCCACAATTCAGAAACTTAGAAAACTTAATAAGTGGGTGCCAATTTTACACTCTGAAAGATCCTGGATAAGCAATAGAAGACAGAACTTTTAAACAACCCAGTTAATAGGCACAAGGAAAAAAATCAGTTTTCGAAGTCATACGATAACCAAAAATTAGAAATGTATTTTACACTTATTCCAAGCTCTCTCTTTACAGTGCTAAAAATATTTGACACTTGTTAAAATGGTAAGGAGGACTTTATTCAGGACTATTGCAATACCTGTGAAGACTGGTGGGGTAGGGGATGTTGGTCTGTTGGTGGATGGAAATTAATAAAAGGACATCAAGGGTAGGAGGATTCTTGCTAAAGTGACTTAATAGGATTCTTGCTGAAGACAGGCCAGGATGATCATATATCTGAGAGTGGGGGATGAGGAATTTTTTCAGATATCTAAGATAATCAGATATCAAGGGTGAGGTATTCTTGGTAAACTGACTTAGCAGGATTCTTGCTAAAATTGGGTTATGCAGGCCAAAGAAAGGAAGGGGACCAAGACTGAGATCTAGTCAGAGAGGGCTCAGAGAAGCCTGACTAAAGTTTGATTAAGGAGTCTGTCAATAGAAAGGGAAAACAAAGGCACAGAGTGGGTGTGCAACTTTCAGAAGATTGGGAAGCAACCGAATTGCAGATTCGAGTCACTTAAAATCCCTTGTTAGAGTAAATTCAGGCCCAAGCATTCTCTATTTCTAGTCTTCTATCCTAGGCCACTACCAGAGTGCAATGAAATTTGATGCCTCCTTTCTTGGATTCTGTATTCATACTCTAATCTAGTAGAGCCTGGAGTCAACTATGTAAGTATCTGAAATTCTCCACAGATAATACTTTGTAACTGTAGACTGGTCTGGCTAGGCTTTCTTTCCTGATCCACTCAGTTCTCTCAGGGGGTTGCAACTTTTAAATTGCCTACATTCTAGGTATATCAGCCATAACTATAGCTGTGCTCTTTGAGTCTCCATACAAAGAGACACATTTTGTTCCCATTGTCACGGATAAACTTAATTTGATCATTTTCATTAGATTTCTTTCTTTTCTGTTTTTTTTATTATTAAATGAATCAATGCCTCATTAACATTAACACTGATGACCTTCTTTCACCTTTATATGTGTTTCTAAATGTATAAAGCAGAAACTAACATACCATTGTAAAGCAATTATACTCCAATAAAGATGTTTTAAAAATAAATAAATAAATAAATAAATAATAAAATTATAGAGATACTTTGGATTAAGAGTACTTCTTTATTATCAAGAGGTTTTCATATTGCCCCCTTTATTTCCTCAGTTTTATTGCTATTCATTCAAAAAATTCTGCAAGTACATGAATGAGTAATCCAGCATACACCAGAGGGATAGCTATACCTTATAGAGTTTGGAGCTTTCTTTCATGTACTACTAACAATGCTTATTCCAAGTTACCTTGGGTTATTTACAATGTTGGACTGAAATGGCTTAAGATCCCTTTCTGAGAAACAGAACCATTCTGTCACAGTCGAGTTATGTAGAAATGGTACATTTTCAAACAAGTAAGAAAAGGTGGTGGCACCTGACTTTTTTTTTTTTTTTTCTACTAGTCCTCTGGGAAGGGGTCATGATGAGAATAGAATTTGTAAATATCAGGTGCTTGGCTGTTTCTGGTAGCATACATCAACTTGGAATGGCAGACAAGAGTCCCTGTTGTTAGTAAAGTGTGTGATGTATCTCATTATGCCATTACTGGTAAAAATTGTGTGTTTCTGCTGGCACTCCAGAGACCTGGTAGCACAAGTGGTACTTTTCTGGAATGGGAGGCAAAACATATCAAGCAGACATTTGGGAATCTAAGAAGCAGATGGTGTTGTGTATGCAAAACAAATGATGAAGAATGTATTAATTTTTGGATACTACAAAAATTAAATGCCATTTTAAAAAAATGCTAGGGTAGCCGTGGACCCAGAAAACACTCTATGTTGCACTGAATGGCATTTTTTTAATTCAATTTTATTTATTTTTTTATACAACATGTTTTTATCAGTTATCCATTTTATACATATTAGTGTATATATGTCAATCCTAATCTCCCAATTCATCACTCAAATTTGATGGTGATCAGAAACTGGTGTCTAGGCACAGTTTTATGGGAGAAACACAGAAAGGTAATAGATGAGTGTACCTTGTCATACTCATCAATTGTAAATTAAAGAGAATTCAGTGCTATGTATATGACTTTCTTTTAAAATCATCCCTCTCCAATGCATGAGACTAAAAAGCAATTTAGACTGTAAACTTTTGATTTTTTAAATAAATTCTTTTGATTGCTTTTAGAAAACATAGGCCCTTGTTTTATTCTATTGTTATCTTTACATCTGGTGAGAAAGCAGGAAGATAAGGAAAAAAAAACTTATTTAAAAAAACAAAACAAAACAAAGTCTCCTTTGTCTTCATCTGCACCTTGGTGATACCTCCTCCTGAAAATGGCTTATTTCAATGAAGAAAAAAAATACATGTTTACTTTTTGTTTTCTTTGTTTGTCTTGATATCTTCTTTATAGAACAAAGTGTTTATTGACTAAATAATAACTTTTCATACTTAAATACTCAACATGTTGTAATAGATTCCTAAACACTCCCTCTCATACCTATCAGTACCTCCACTGCCACCACTACCATACAACCGTCTGGTAAATTTTTGCACCTGATTTTCCTTCTTTTTTGGTATTATAAAAATGTAAGTCAAAGTCCTCAGTTTCCTTGTCAGAGTTTTCTCTCATAGAAAAATTTCCTTATACATTATGCTTAGCACAATACCTGATATGTAGGAGGCACAAAATAAATGTTTCTTTCTCTGAACTAAATGATTGGATGGAGGGATGTGAAAATAAGTAATTGCCTAAGCATTACTATTTCAACTTTTTATAGATTTCCTCTGAAACACATGACTAAGGCTCTAACCAAGAACAAATTTACTTAACTGATCTAAAAATAGTTTTCCAATCATCACAAAGAAATCAAAGACCATTTTGTAGTAGAGTAGAAATAATTTCACTTTCTATCTGTATAGAAAATACATATTAAATCTACTTCTGTACAAAAAATACATATTAAATCTACTTCAACCTCCAGGATACCAAATGGTTAATTTTATAAATAAAGAATAATAATATTTGATTATATTGCAAAACTATTATAACTGTAAGACAAAAAAATTGCAGTTTTAACTTGCAATTGTATTAAGTCATTTTAATCAGATATTATTAACCATAGAAGTGAATTCTTGGGGAGTAATAACTGGGTATGAAATCTTGCATTCACTTTTTTCTAGTTTTTTACATACACACACCCCATTCCCTTAATGTATGGCTTCTTTTGACCTATATCATTCATTGTTAAAAGGTTTAAAACAAAAATGCACGAAATTAGATTTTTTTTTTTGTTTTTTGCCTGCAGTTTTTACATCAAAAGAGTGTGTGTAGGAGGTTCAGATATAGAAAGAAAGAATGTTGACTGTACATAGAAAGGAGTCTGGAAATATTTAGTAGTATCTTGGGGCTGAAAAAATAATATCAATAATTTTCTGGCTTTAATTTGCAAAGCTTTTTGAACAAATACAATAAAAGGATATTTAGCAAAAAAAGATAGTCACTTTCTAACTTTCATATGAACAACTACTTATCTAGGTATAAAAATGTACAATATTCAACTAACATTAGAATGAGCCCAGAGAAAACATTCAGTCTGAAAGCAGAAGTATTATACACAATGAACTTTTGACAGTTCTGCTCCAGTATTTTCTGTTCTCACATACAGTCAGTTCTTGGGATTTAGAACCTGATTTATGAGGTCAGAGTGGTTTGACCACTTATTTAGAAGAGAGTGTGATCAAATACGTTTTATTTTGCTCCATTGCCCAACTGAACTGGCAAACCAAGTGCTATGCACTTATACTCTAGATTTACTCAAGTATGTAATACAAGTGTTATTTCTTGGGGTCATATTAAATACAAAATGAAATCCAAGCTCAGCTTCGTTGTTCACCGTAATTAGTGATTCTATGCAAAAATTCTCTCTAAGCATTTCTTGATGTTTTTCTAACTACTGAACACATAGAAAAATTGTTTGAGAAATTGGAAAACAGGAAAAAGTGTTATAAATCTCCTGTGAGAAGTAAAGCTTAGGAATTAACATAGAAATGTTACAGGTTCTATGGTATCCACTAACATAAAATTGAAAGCAAGAAGAGGCAACACTGACTTGCTGAATCAATGTTAAGTTTAACATTTCCAGGGACACAGAACACACAGGAAGGAAGCAGTCATAATCTATTCAGTGAGTCTTTCTTGTCGCTGTTGTTATGTTATAAATGTGTACCTGTTGCCTTGTCTGTTGCTAAGAGTGAATAATTTTTGCAAAGAAAATAAATTTATGTGCATAATATACCTTATACAAGTCTTATAAGTGGATTTCCAAGAAATAAGTTTTGGAAGCAAAGTAAGTCTTTAAGTTGGCAATTTTGACAAATGATTCCACATAGTGCTATTAACCTTGCCAGCGGATTTGAATTTTCAGTTATTTTAATATTACCCAATAATATTTGCTGATGTTTTCCAGTGTTTGAATATTTTCAATGACAACAGTTCCTTGTAAATGCTTTATCAGAAGAGATGCCAAGAGAAGATATGAGTGTTGTTGTAGGATACTTTGTAAAAAGATCAGAAACTGATTAAATCTGAATTAGAAAAAGCTATGTTAATATCAATTACAAAACCAAAATCAGGGCAAACAAACAAAATCTGAAGCAACATGAATCCTAATGACTAACTGGAAGATATTTTAAATGCATTCTTAACAATTCAACCAATGTCAATGCAGAATGAAATAAAATTTTCTGTCTGGAATGTTTGCAATGATACAAAGATCAAGTATATAAAACAGAGCAATGCATGCTTTGTGTATTTTAAAACTTAATATTATGAATTACTTTTAAATATTAAATGTTTTCTATATGATTTTTGACATTTTGAATGTCAACATTTTTTATTTGGCATTTATTTTGTATTAAAAATATGAAAAAAGAAGAAACATTATCATGTCTATTTTAGGAAGATATTTTTACATGTTACTGAGGTGTATAATATTTTCATATTACATTGGCTCATGATAATAGTAACGCATGCATTTATAGTTTTATCTTTTTCTATGAAAAATGTGTCTGGAACTTTTACTGTAACTCTATCATAGGAAATAAAATGATTCCCTGTTTATTATTAAGATCACTAATTATTGTTTAAAAACATGTAAGTAAAATGTTACAAAAAATACATAACTCATGAGAGATTGGTTCAAGATTTCTGAGTAGAAGGACGTGCAGTCCCCCCTTCTTGCGAGAGCACTGGAATCACAACTAACTGTCGAAAAACCGTCAACAGGTAGATGCTAGAACACACCAAAAAAGATACCCTACATCCAAAGACAAAGGAGAAGCCACAGTGAGAAGGTAGGAGGGGCACAATCGCGATAAAATCAAATCCCGTAACAGCCGGGTGGGCGACCCACAAACTGGAGAATAATTATACCACAAAAGTTCTCCCACTGGACTGAAGGTTCTGAGCCCCATGTCAGCCTTCCCAGCCTGGGGATCTGGCAACTGGAGGAGGAATCTGCAGAGAATCTGGCTTTGAAGGCCAGTGGGATTTGATTACAGGACTTCCACAGGACTGGGGAAAACAGAGGCTCCACTCTTGGAGGGTACACACAAAGTCTTGTGCACACCAGGACCCAGGGGGAGGGAGCAATAACTTTCTCAGGTGGCCTCGGCCTGCAGCAGCTTAAAACAGGATTTCAGTTTCTGGCCAGAAATTGAGGTCGGGCTGTGGCAGTGAGAGTACCAAATCCTAGCCACCAGACCACCAGGGACCAGTGGCCAGTGACAAGGCCCTGGCCCATCAGCTGTGTAGAAATGAATTTCCACATAGAGATGGAAAGTAATGAAGCAAGTAAAGTGTTTATTAGGAGGAAAAAGCATACAGTATGTGTGGATAGACACACAGGTGGGCTAAGAGAGAGATTTGCACCCTCATGATAGATTGAATCTCTTTCATGGGGCATTTCTTCAGGGTTTCCTTTGGCCAATCATCTTGCTTTTCCTGGTTCTGAATCCGTATATGGTATATCTCAGGGTCCTCCCATGTGTGCATGCGCATCTCTTAGCCAAGATGGATTCTAGAGAAGAAGACTATGGGTAGTTGACATCACTTACTATGGGGTGGCACCCCCTCTTTTTTTGACCTCCAAGGAGCCTTTCTGTGCATGTGAAGTTGAGGAGGTCTCCTTGACTTCAAGAATGAGGAATATGTGGTCTTTTATCTCTTATCTGGGGAGGGCCCAGCCTCCTCCATCATCCTGCTTTTATGGAGTTTCTGCTATTATGGATTTTCCGTCCACAGGGGAGAAACAGTTCAGCCTGGGGTCCATCTATCTCCTGCATAAACCTCATAAGAGACTGGGTCAGACCTACCTGCTAGTACTGGAAGGTCTCCTGCAGAGGCAGGGGGGTGGCTGTGGCTCACTGAGGGGACAAGGACACTGGCAATAACAGTTCTGGGAATTACTCATTGGCCTCCCAGAGGCCGCCATTAACCCCACCAAACAGCCTGTAGGCTCCAGTGCTGGGTCGCCTCAGGCCAAACAACTGATAGATAGGGAACATAGCCCCACCCATCAGCAGACAAGAGGATTAAAGTTTTACTGGTGGGCCCTGCCCATGAGAGTGACAAGACCCAGCCCTACCAACCACCAGCCACTCCCATCAGGAAGCTTGCACAAGCCGCTTAGATAGCCTCATCCACCAGAGGGCAGACAGCAGAAGCAAGAACTACAATCCTGTGGCCTGCAGAACAAAAACCACAATCAGGGAAAGTTAGACAAAATGAAAAGGCAGAAGATTATGTCTCAGATGAAGGAACAAGATAAAACCCCAGAAAAACAACTAAGTGAAGTGGAGATAAGCAACCTTCTACAAAAAGAATTCAGAATAATAATAGTGAAGATGATCCAGGATCTTGGAAAAGAATGGAGGCAAGGATCGAGAAGATTCAAGAAATGTTTAACAAAGACCTAGAAGAACTAAAAACTAACAAACAGAGATGAACTGCACAATAACTGAAATGAAAACTACACTAGAAGGAATCAATAGCAGAATAACTGAGGCAGAAGAACAGATAAGTGAGCTGGAATCCAGAATAGTGGAAATCACTGCTGCAGAGCAGAATAAAGAAAAAGAATGAAAAGAAATGAAGACAGCCCAAGAGACCTCTGGGACAACATTAAACATACCAACATTTGCATCATAGGGGTCCCAGAAGAAGAAGAGAGAGAGAAGGGACCCAAGAAAATATTTGAAGAGATAATATAAATAGCTGAAAACTTCCCTAACATGGGAAAGGAAACTGTCACCCAAGTCCAGGATATGCAGAGAGTCCCAGGCAGGACAAACCCAAGGAGGAACACTCTGAGATACATAGTATCAAACTGACAAAAAATACATAACTCATGATTTTAAGAATTCCCGGGAATTCTGATTTCTCCTTCCTAAGCCTCAAAAATTTATTTGGAATCTGGAAATATTCACTTACAGTCATTTTCTTGCCTTCCACATTAACATCCATCCTTAATGTTTTACTATCTTACATAACATGCAAAAGATAACTGAAAATCTCTATAATTTTCAAATGTGGATTCCCGCTTTTGAACCAAGAGAGGTGCTTTGGCCTCAATCAATATAATTTGTCCAAATTCACAGTTCTAATGGAAGAGAGGCACATATTTATTAAGCCACTACTAAATGCTAAGCACTGTGCTAGGTATTTTCTATATGTTATTCCAATAATCCTCACAAAAATTCAAAAGTTATAGGTATCATTACCCATTATTTAACTAACCAAAAGCTTTACAAAACTAATTACAATTTAGGCATGGTATTCTTGGAAATTTTGAGTTTGTATATTGTAAAATATTTCTTATTTTTTCATTCATAGCTTGATGCCTTTCTCCCACCATGTCAATACTGCTGTGGATTCTTATTTCATTTGCAATCATAGTATAAACTTTAGCTTCTCTATATGCTTTCTGATTCTCTGAATTATTACCATAATTTTTCAAAGATAATACACTTTTGATCCCTCTGAAAGAGGAAGATAAGGAATACTTTTTTCAGCTCACAGATTGAATATGAGAATACAACCTCATCTAACAAAGAAATGGAAGTTTGTGTTGCACATTCCAAATTCAAAAACTTTTAAAAAAATTGTGGAAAGAAAGTTCACAGAACTATCAGTTCTAACATCTTGTTGATAATAGAAAATATAAATAAAAGGAAACCTTACATACGGTGAAGACTCAGTAAAGAAAAATTAAAATCTAAAGGAAAAATGAACTAAGGAAATTAAACTATGAGGATGAATTCTTAATATCCTTTTTTTGAGTATTTTGGAGTATTCATGAATGTACAGTGCTTGGTATATATAGCTCTGTCTAATTTCCAGGAGAGGATTGTTGGGCTACTTGGACTTGTGTCATGTTCTGAAAATCTATTACAGCATGAAGTGGGCAGGGGGATCAGGAGCCAAAGTTCATTTAATAAGTTACTATAGGGATGGATATGAGTCTGTGCATTGAGAAAGAAAATGAGGCTGATTTACAATGTGCTAAAAGCATGTTTTTCAATGAGAAACATTTTAGCAACTACAGCTGGCCTGGACAATTATAACTATAACTTACTTTCTCAGAAACTGAAGACATCTGAATATCCTGAAGAGAGCCTAAAAATAAAGCAGTGCATATAAATTATAGCTCAATTATTGGAGTATTTAGCTGGAGAAGGTAATGGAAGAGGAAAGGTAAGAAAGAAGGAAAAATAATGGATGAGATACGTTTGATTTCATTACCAATTAAAGACACCTGTGTAGAATACAACCAGGTCAAACAAAAAAGTATTGACATCTCCACAGAATCTCCCCTAAATCCTGCCCCCTCATTAGTACTCCCTCCATTCTCTCAAATATAATAACTATGCTCACTTGTATATGAATCACTTCCTTGTTTTTCTTCCTTGTTTTTCTAAGCATGTACTTCTAAACATAATAGTGTAGTTTTAGTTTGCCTGTTACTTGAAATTTATATAACTGGATTCAATGATGCAGAATACATTTTTTTGTGACTAGATTCTTTTGCTTAAAGTTACATTGTTAAGATTCAAACATGTTGTTGAATTAACTATTATTCAATCATTTTAGTTGTTCTGTAACACTTCATTGTAGAAATATACCACAATTAGTTTATCCGTTTTCTTGATGATGGGCTTTTGGGTCATTTCCAGTTTGGATGTGTTAAGGATAACAGTATTTTGAACACTTTTGTATGTTCCTCTTGGTACACACATTTCAGTTGGGTATATACCTAAAAGTGGAATTTCTAGCTCATGGGAATATACAATTTTACCTTCAGTAGATAATACCTTTTTCCGCAAATTGTATGTATTCACAATTCTACATCTTCCTCCAAATTTTAGTCATTGTGGTGTGTGTGTTAGTTTCTCATTGACATTTAAATTAGCTTTTTCCTTATTAGTAGGAGGATGCATATGTTCATTGGCCACTTGGATAGTGCAATGGTTAATTTATGTATCAAATTGAGTAATTCACGGTACCCAGATATTTGTTCAAACATTATTCTAGATGTTTCTGTGATGATATTTTTTAGATGAGATTAACATTTAAATCAGTAGACTTTGAGTAACACAGATTACCCTCTATAATGTGGATGAGCCTCATTCAATCAGCTGATGGCTTTAATAGAAAAAGATTGACTTAACCCCAGAAGGAGATAATTCTGTCACTAGACTGTGTTTGGACTTAAATTGCAGCATCAACTCTTGCTTGGGTCTTCAGCTTGCCAGCTCACCTGGCAGATCTTGGATTAGTCAGCCTCTACAACTCTACAATTGTGTGAGCAAATCCCTTAAAATAAATCACTTTCTCTTTCTCTTTCCCCCTCTCTCATATAGATGATACATAGATAGATAGATAGGTAGATAGATAGATAGATAGATAGATAGATAGATAGATAGGTAGGCAGATGATAGATAGATAGAGAAGGAGAGAGAGAGACTATATATACAATATATACATACATCCTATGAGTTCTGTGGTTCTGTTCCTCTGGAGAACCCTGAGCAATTCAGATAGCTTCTTTTGAAAATATCTATTCTAGGTACTTACCTTTTTACTTTTGGACTGTTTGTCTTTTTTGTTTTTGAATTATAAGTATTTATAAAGCATCTTTTCAATGATTTGTATTACAAATATCTTCTCCCACTCTTTGACATCTCTTCATTCTCTTAATGAATATCTTCCTATTTTTATTTAAGGACACTATATAAATCTTGTCTTTTATGATTAGTTCATTTTATGTACTGTTTAAAAAAATCTTACCTACCCCAAGGTTATTTAAATATTATGCTATATTATCTTCTAGATAATATTAAGGAATAACTCAAGGATAATTAATAATTTAACAATTGATTCTAATAATTTACCTTTTGTACTCTTTATGTACAAAACCATATCATTTGAAAACAGTATCTTTATTTTTCTCAATTTTAACATGTTATATATTATATATTTAATAATATTATATATTTAATAAATAATTTTATTATTATATATTTAATTAGATAGATGTGTGTGTGTGTGTATATATATTATATATATATATATAATATATATATATATATATATATATATATATATATATATATATATATATATATATATATATACATCTGTACTGGCAACACTTCCAAGTAAAATGGGTAATAAAACTGGTGATTTCAGGCATCCTTGTCTTATTCCTTCCCTCCATGGGAAAACTTTAAACATTTTATTAACATGCAAGTAGTTTATTAAAATATTAGTTTAATATTAGTTTAAAATATCTACATATTTTAAACCAAATTAATAGTTTCCTTTGATTTTTTTTGTTAAGTGTTTTTATCATGAATTCATGTGAATTTTATCAAAATTTTTCTTTGCATCTATTAGATAAAACTGATGAATTTCTAATGTGATGAATTATATTGATAGAATTTTATATTTTTATTTCCCCAACATTTTCTTATAAACATTTTCAAACGTACAGAAAGCTGAAAGAATTTTATCATGAACAACCTTAATGCACTACCTACATTCCTCAATTAATATTTTACTAAAATTGCTAGTCATGTAACTATCCTTCTATCCATCTCTATAGCTATTCATCAATCTACTTTATTTGTGATTCATTTTAAAGACATCACTACACTTATCTCCAAATATTTCAGCACACTTATAATTACATAGAGTTCAATAAATACTTATTATTTATTTATTTTCATTTTCATTTGAGGACAGTACCATATGCCATAAAATACACAAATTTTAAGTACACTACTTATGAGTTCTGGTCCATGCAGAAATCTATTAAAATTACAATTACACCAGATAAGTCCTTCTTGATTCTTCCCAGTCAATTTCCACCCCTACTCTCTTTGAGAGAATAATTTTCAATTTGTTTCATTCCTTGAAAATTGTAAACATATTTATCTTTAAGTTGTATCTTATGAATCCAATATATAGACCCCCCCTTTAGGGATCTGTTTGAATAGTCTCTATTCTTTTTGTTTTTGTTCATGTTGCTAAACACCTGATTATTTTAGATTGTCTTGATATTATCATATTTCAAAATTGTAGAATTGTTTTGAGGTTCAGAATGGTCATATATTTTTCCAAAGAGGATTTAAGTTTGCTTCTGTTAGGCACATGTGTCACTAGACTTCTGGGAATATCTCAATACAAAATCAGTGTTTCCCATGAATAAAAGGTCAATTCAGTTTCTTCTTTTGACCAACACACTGTTAAGATTGCCAGAATGGCTCATGGCAAAACTGGCAGAAATACTGTGCCACCCCTAGCTATCCTATACATGTGTATATGAGTGTGTATTGGGAAGCAATGTGTTTTAAGAAGACAGTAGTAAGATTAGGAGGCATGAATTCTAATGCTGCATCTACCAGCATGCAATGGATCCTGAGCAATCATTAATTCCCTCTGATTTAGTACTAATATGTTGGTAAAATGGGCATGATAATTAACTTTACTTTCTGTCTTATTGAGTTAATATGACATATAAATGAACTAACTGATGGAAATATAATTGTCAAATTACTACATTTATTTACATATAAATATAAAGTATTAATAATATATGTAGGAAATATTCACTTTTATTTTGTCTAAAGAAATAACTGTGGTTGAAGTCAAGGACGAGAAGATGATTAAATTGTTAGCAATTTAGATTATTTTATATTACTTTAATCCATACCAAAAAATTTATGATGGAATAACATTTATGATAGAATAACATTTTGGAATATCAACTATAAACTAGTTTTAAAAGCAATGTGTCAATCCAAAATATCAATACAATGTACATCATACCCAATTAAATTATTTTAAGCAAACTGCACTGGAAAAAATTTTCCCCTTCCTCTGCCATCTCCAATTGCAAATTTAAATTACTCTTATCAATAAAGCATAGTCTTTAGAAATATGAACTCTGGAATTTAAACCTTGGATCTGTAATTTATTAATCATGTGACTTATCAATTTATATAACTTCTCTTTACAGCTCATCTGTAAAATGGGAATAATAATAGTATTTGTTTCACCAGATTATTGTGAAGATTAATTTACAAAATCTAATGAAGGTATTTAGAACATTGCCTAAAGTATATTAATAGTTCCATAAATGTTAACTCTTTTGTTATTACATCTTATCTTGCTTAAAATTCTTTCCTATGCTCAAGTAAAATCTTTCAAAAATATAAAATTCCATTTATTCTCAAGTTTCAGCACCTTGCTGGGCTTAACCTTTGTTAAAATGCTAAAGAACATTTATTAAATGCTATGACCTTTTTATACCACAGTTGCGTTTTTCCTTTGTCACTCTGCTGAAAATTTTGTAAATCAACAGGGAAGTGGTCTAAGGATTCTAAGGTGAATGCTAAGTAAAGAACAAATAAAAACTAAAAACTGGGAGTGAGTCTTGATTAAATAAGGTGTGAGAAAACATTTTCACCTTTACCATTATGTTTATCGTATATTTTATTTTTAACAATTTATTTTGTTATTTTTCTCTAGTTGGACAATTAATGATATGTACCTAAAACTAATGTCTATAAAAATGATTACAACAAAGTCTTGTGATTATTTCTCTCTTAAATTAATGTCATTCTGTTTTATAGAAAAGGAATTTGCAATTAGACCCTAATTGCTATTTTGAGAATCATGAGATTCTTTAAAATTATGTAGTTAAAAGTTCTATAATTATCATTTGGCAAGCACAATATTTAGTCAACAATGTTTTTTGAAAGTGGATTTCTTTAATGGGAGTATTTAAAGGCATGAGCAAGGTATAAATAGTCACAGTGAAGGCAAAAATAAAACATGAGGTTGGATTATAAGATTATGGTAGATATCTAAAGATGTATGTGGTGAAAGAGCATAGTATAATCTGCTGAATTCACCCACTCTTGTTAAAATTATCTCAGTTATTTAAACTAAACACGTTTGTTATAATCTATATATTATTTATTATAATCTATATAGATGTATTCTTAACTGGAGAGATTTGAGATTTGTCCCAAGGGTCTTTTGGAAATATCTAGAGCCTTTTTTGTTGTCACAAAATGATGAAAGTGCTACTAGTATCTAGCAGGAGAGGAGAGAGATGCTGCTGAATGCACAAGGACAATGACAAACTCCCCCTCCCTCAACAGACACACTCAACAAAGGATTGGATTAAAAAGCAACTAGTACTGAAAGAAACTGTGTTTTAACATATTATGCAGTCTTTCTTCATAACATTATTTCAGAGCTTTTAGGTAGCTGCTTGTAAAACATGACATGTACCCTTGCAAAGCATTTGTTTTGCATATGCAAACTTATATGATCATATAAGCATTCAAATGTTTTAAAAGAAATGGGGTTATACCCTAAGTGTTATTCTATAATATTTTTAAGTTATGAAAATAACTGATATCTACAATAAAAATTCAAGGAACAAAAATGGTATTATATAATGAAAATTTAATTTCTCCACAAATCAATATAATTCCATTCCTTCGAAGAAATAACCCTCTTTAGCTTCCTGTTTACTCCTCTAGAAATTGTTCATTTATAGACATATACACATATTTTTATACTGTTGATTGCACACACAAATATTCATTACTTCTGGCTTCTTCCTATGAAATCAGAGAAAGCTGACTTCACCTCTGTCTCCAGGTGTGCCTTATAATAATCAAGACATGGAATATGGCATTCCCCTGATCACTATTACAGATCCAGGAATGGGCACTTGATCTCATTTGGCCCAATCAGACTTCAGGAATACACTTTTAATCTCTTGTAAGAGGAAACACTTTTGCTCTTACTAGATTGGAAGAAAGAAGCATGATGCCACACTCAGTGCTGCCAGGCATTTTATAACTATTTGGGAGCTGGCCTTAAGAAAGTGGTGAAGAGTTCTAGTTCTGTGGAAAATGCCATTGGTAGTTTGATAGGGATTGCATTGTATCTGTTCATTGCTTTGGGTAGTATAGTCATTTTCACAATGTTGATTCTTCCAATCCAAGAACATGGTATATATCTCCATCTGTTTGTATCATCTTTAATTCCTTTCATCAGTGGCATATAGTTTTCTGCATACAGGTTTTTGTCTCCTTAGGTAAGTTCATTCCTAGATATGTTATTCTTTTTGTTGCAGTGGTAAATGGGAGTGCTTCCTTAATTTCTCTTTCAGATTTTTCATCATTAGTGTATAGGAATGCAAGAGACTTCTGTGCATTAATTTTGTATCCTGCTACTTTACCAAATTCATTGATTAGCTCTAGTAGGTATGGAAACACAAAAGACCCCGAATACCTAAAGCAATCTTGAGAAAGAAAAATGGAGCTGGAGGAATCAGGCTCCCTGACTTCAGATTATACTACAAAGCTACAGTAATCAAGACAGTATGGTACTGGCACAAAAAAAGAAATAGAGATCAATGGAACAGGATAGAAAGCCCAGAGATAAACCCACGCACATATGGTCACCTTATTTTTGATAAAGGAGGCAAGAATATACAGTGGAGAAAAGACAGCCTCTTCAATAAGTGGTGCTGGGAAAACTAGACAGCTACATGTAAAAGAATGAAATTAGAACACTCCCTAACACCATACAAAAAAAAAAACTCAAAATGAATTAAAGACCTAAATGTAAGGCCAGACACTATAAAACTCTTAGGGGAAAACATAGGCAGAACAGTCTATGATATAAATCACAGCAAGATCCTTTTTGACCCACCTCCTAGAGAAATGGAAATAAAAACAAAAATAAACAAATGGGACCTAATGAAACTTAAAAGCTTTTGTACAGCAAAGGAAACCACAAACAAAACGAAACGACAACCCTCAGAATGGGAGAAAATATTTGCAAATTAAGCAGCTGACAAAGGATTAATCTCCAAATTTGCAAGCAGCTCATGCAGCTCAATATCAAAAAAACAAACAACCCAATCCAAAAATGGGCAGAAGACCTAAATAGACATTTCTCCAAAGAAGATATACAGATTGTGAACAAACACATGAAAGGATGCTCAACATCACTAATCATTAGAGAAATGCAAATCAAAACTACAGTGAGGTATCACCTCACACAGGTCAGAATGGCCATCATCAAAAAGTCTACAAACAATAAATGCTGGAGAGGGTGTGGAGAAAAGGGAACCCTTTTGCACTGTTGGTGGGAATGTAAATTGATACAGCCACTATGGAGAACAACATGGAGGTTCCTTAAAAAACTAAAAATAGAACTACCATATGACCCAGCAATCCCACTACTGGGCATATACCTTGAGAAAACCATAATTCAAAAAAAGTCATGTGCCACAATATTCATTGCAGCTCTATTTACAATAGCCAGGACATGGAAGCAACCAAAGTGTCCAGCAACAGATGACTGGATAAAGAAGACGTGGCACATATATACAATGGAATATTACTCAGCCATAGAAAGAAACGAAATTGAGTTATTTATAGTGAGGTGGATGGACCAAGAGTCTGTCATACAGAGTGAAGTAGGTCTGAAAGAGAGAAACAAATACCATATGCTAACACATATATATGGAATCTAAAAAAAAAAAAAAGTTTCTGAAGAACCTAGATGCAGGACAGGAATAAAGATGCAGACTTAGAGAATGAACTTGAGGACACAGGGAGAGGGAAGGGTAAGCTGGGACAAAGAGAGAGAGTGGCATGGACATATATACACTACCAAATGTAAAATAGATAGCTATTGCGAAGCAGCTGCATAGCACAGGGAGATCAACATGGTACTTAGTGACTACCTAGAGGGGTGAGATAGGGAGGGTGAGAGGGAGACGCAAGAGGGAGCAGATATGGGGATATATGTATACATATAGCTGATTCACTTTGTTATACAGCAGAAACTAACACAACATTGTAAAGCAATTATACTCCAATAAAGATGTTAAAAAAGATTAAAAAAAAAGAAAGTGGTGAAGTGAATGGACTCTGGATTTAGACTACCTGGGTGTGAATACCAGGTTGCTTACCAGCTGTGTAACTTTGGACAAATTATATAACTTTTCTGAACTTTAGTTTCCTTTTGTACAGCATGGATATAATAATGGTAGTTAATGGCAATACTGAGCTATTGATTCAACTAAATTGAAGTCCACATGACCTCTGGATATCTTGTCATGTGATATAATAAATGACCTTATTATTTAAGTTAATCGGAATTAAGATTTCTATAACTTATAGCCCAAATTATACATATACATCCATTTATTATTTTACTTAAATGAAAGCATTCTACAAATATGTTTCATGTCCCATCTTTTTTACACAATATTTTATCTTAGATCTCTTTTTGATCACTTACATGCATATTTACCTCATTATACTCCTTACTATTCCATTGTATGGTTATATCAAAGTACATTCATATTCGTTTTCTATTATTGAATAAGAAAATGTCACAAGATTAGCAGCTTAAAAAAATATTATTTTAAGTTTTCTGTAGGTCAGAAGTCCAAGCAGAGATCGACCAGCTTCTCTCCTCAGCCTCAAAAAGCTGAAATTGAAATCAAGGTGCCAGCTGAAACTGTGATCTGATCTGCCGTTTGAAATCTTCCAAGCTCAGAGTTGTTGTTGCTGTTTGTTTTTTTTTTTTCAGGTTGACACTTATTAAGACATTACTTTTTTAAATTGTAATTGCTGTATATCAAGTGTAGAAAAATTTAAATACAGCCAAAATAATTTTTTTTAATGAAAAAACTAAAAGAACATTTTCCCAGAACCCAGAAAACACAGATGATAACATTTTAGTGGATCTGTTTCTCTCTCTCTCTCTCTCTCTCTCTCTCTCTCTCTCTATATATATATATATATATATATATATATGTATGTATATCTATCTGTATCATCTGTATCTATATATAACATCCTTTTATATATGTATGTACTTCCATTAAAATATGATCACATTTATATATGACTTTGCAATATGTTTTTTTCCTTAACAATCTCTACCTTTCCAAAGCAATAAAATTATATCCTATTATTCAGTCTACTTTCAAATCATTCCAATTATCTAAGAAATGTCCTTTATAATTTGTTTGCCTAAACCAGTGTTTACTCTAGAAACAAAGGCTGCATCTGGTTATATCTCTTAAATCTCTTTTAATCTAAAACACTCCCTTTCTCTGGACACAGATTTATTGTAATGACCAGGCCAGCTGTCCTGCAGAACATCATTTTTTGGATTTTTCTTATTGCTTCTTAATGGTGTTCTTTATAAGGGTACTCAATCTCCTAAGCTGGAAATTTGCCCCAAAGACTTGATAATTTTAAGGTATACTGTTTTGTATAGAATACATCATAGATTAGTAGTATAGTTCATTTCATATCAAATCAAGAGATATATAATATTTGAATATCTCTCCACAATTATGAGAAAAATTAAACAAGAAATTATGATGATAGTAGTGAGAATTTTAATCTTTTTTAACCCAACATTATTTTATTACATTTTTCAAAATAAAGTAAAAGGAAATACATTGAACCTTCTGATATCCACCACCTAGACTGAACAATTAATATTTTGTTAACAGCGTTTTATATATATACATGCAAAAATATTTTTTCCTAAACCATACAAAAGTAAGTTGAAAATATCACAAGCTTTATGCTTAAAAATTCAGAACACATCACCAAAAAATAATGACATCTTTTTATAGCCATAATATTTTCACCTTAAGGAAATTGGCAATTTTTCTCTATTATTGTCTAATAGTTAGCCAAACCTAAATGTTCTCAATTATCTTCAAAGATCTTTTGTAACTTTTTATTTAACATAAAATGCACATACCATTGAATTCATTAAAGTGTAGAATATCATGATTTTTAGTACATTCATAAGATTTGTAAGATAATCATCACTATCTAAATCCAGAACATTTTCATCGCCCTCCACAAGGAGCTACATAACTATTTACAGTCACTCCCCATTTTCCTCTGGCCCCAGCCCCTGGCCTCCACTAATTTACATATTCTATATATAAATTTGCCTTGTCTGGACATTTCTTATTAATCAAATTATGCTATATGTGGTCTTTTATGTTTCATTATTTCCCTTAGCATAATGTTGCAAGGTTCATCCATGTTGTACCATATATCAGTACTTCAGTCTTTTTTATGGCTTAATAATATTCCATTGTATATTTATGTCACCTTATGTCTATCCATTCATCTATGAAAACAATTTTTTTTTTTTACTTTTTGGCTACTGTAATAATGTTGCTATGAACATATATGTACAAGTTTTGGTGTAGACTATGCTTGCAATTCTTTTTGGTATATACCTATGAGTGGAGTTTCTATGTCAACTAGTCTATGGTAACTTTCTTAAAGAATTGACAAACTGTATTCTACAGTGACTTCATTATTTTATCCTCCCACCAACAATGTCATGAGTGCTAATTTTTCCACATCCTTGCCAATATTTGTTATTGACATTTAAAAATTATTATTATTATGGTCATCCATTGGGTGTGAAGTATAATCTCATTATGGTTTTCATTAGAATTTCTCCAATGATTAACAATGTTGAGCATATTTCCTGTGCTAATTGGACATTTTTATGTCTTCACTGAGGGAATATTTATTTAAATTATTTGTCCATTTAAATTAAATTATTTTTCTTTTTATTGTTAAAAATTACATATTCTGGATATTTTACTTGTCAGATGTATGATTTGCAAATATTTTCTCCCATTCTGTGGTTAGTTTTTCACTTTATCAGTAGCATTCTTTGGGTCACAAAAGGCTTCAATTTCAATGAAGTCCAGGTTATCTATTCTTTTATCACTTGTACTTTGGTTGTCATATCTAAGGTTTTGCAGAATCCAAAGTCATGAAAATTTACACCTATGCTTTCATTTACAAGTTTTATAGTTTTATCGCTTATATGTAGCTCTTTAATTAACTCTGGAGTAATTCTTTCTATGTTGTAAGGAAGGAGTTCAAGAGCACTTGTTGAAAATATTATTCTTTATACATTGAATTATCTTGCTATTCTTGTCAAAAATCAATTACCTGTAGAATTCTGGATTTATTTCTAGAATCTCAATTTTACTCCATTTATGCCCATTTATGCCCCTTCCTTTGCCAATACCAAACTGTCTTGATTACTGTATCTTTGTAGGAAAATTTGATATTGGTAAATGTGGAACCTCCAAATTTGTTTCTTATGCAGGATTGTTTTGACAATTCTGGTTTCTGGATTCCTTGAATTTCCGTATTGATTTTAGCATTAGCTTGTCAATTTCTACAAAAATGCTGTTGGAATTTGGATAAGCTTTGCATTGAATCTGTAAATTGCCTTGGGAAGTATTGCCATCTGAACAATATTAAGTATTCCAATCCATTAACACAGAGATATCTTTCTGTTTATTTAACTTTTAATTTCTTTCAACGATGTTTTACAGTTTTCAGTGTATACATTTTAGAGATCTTCTGCTAATTTTTAAATTTTGTTATTATGTACTTTTTTTGCTGCTGTTGTAAATTAAATTGCTTCACAATTTCATATGTGATTGTTAATTGCTAGAGTATTGATTCCTTCACACTTTTTGAACTTGTTTATTAGCTCTAGTAGTGGATTCCTTAGGATTTTACACATACAAGATCATGCCATCTGCAAAGATTTAGTTTCACTTCTTTGTTTTTAATCTAGATGCATTTTATTTCATTTTCTTGCCTAATTGATTCACCTAGGGCTTTCAGCAAAAATGATGAGAGTGGATATCTTTGTCTTGTTCTGGATCTTAAGGGTTGGAAAGGTTTAGTTTTTCATCATTAAGTATATTAACTGTAAATTTTTCATAGATACACTCTATTAAATTAAGGAAGTTCCCTTCTATTCCTAGTTTCTTGAGTTTTTTTTTTTTTATCATGACAGTGTGTTGGAATTGATCAAAAGGTTTTTTCTGTGTTTACTGAGATAATCATGTGGATTTTCTTCTTTTTATTCTATTAACATGTTGAATTATTTTGACTGATTTTCTTAACGGTAAACACATCTGGGATAATCCTGAGATAAATCACCCTAGTTTGTAGGCTGCTGGAATTGATTAGCTTGTATATTTCTGAATATTTTTATGTCAGTATTCATAAGGGATTTGTGATGTGTTTTCAGTTTGGTATCAGAGAAGTTAATACTGGCCTCATAGAATGGTTTGGGAAGTGATCACTCTTCTACTTTTTGGATAATTTTCTGAAGAATTCTTGTAAATTCTTAAATGATTGGTGGAATGCACCAGTGAAACCATTTGGTCCTGGGCTCCTTTCTTTGTGGGAAGTGTTTTGATTACTAATTCAATCTCTTGTTTTAGGCAGATTCAGATTTTCTATTTCTTTTTTTTTTTAATTTTATTTATTTATTTTATTTATGGCTGTGTTGGGTCTTCATTTCTGTGCGAGGGCCTTCTCCAGTTGCGGCAAGCGGGGGCCACCCTTCATCGCGGTGCGCGGGCCTCTCACTATCGTGGCCTCTCTTGTTGCGGAGCACAGGCTCCGGAAGCGCAGGCTCAGTAATTGTGGCTCACGGGCCCAGTTGGTCCGTGGCATGTGGGATCTTCCCAGACCAGGGCTCGAACCTGTGTCCCCTGCATTGGCAGGCAGATTCTCAACCACTGCGCCACCAGGGAAGTCCCAAGATTTTCTATTTCTTTTAGAGTAAATTTTGGTAGTTAGTGTTTGTATTTTTCTAAGAATTTGTTTATTTCATGTAAGTTATCAAATTTGTTTATATACAATTGTGTACTTATAATAATATGCATTTGTTATAATATATATTTTTATTTTTGTAAGGGTTGTATGAATGTCTTATTTTCTTTCTTGACTTTAATAATATTTCTTCTCTGTTTATCTTGGTCATTGTAGCTAAGGTTTATCAGTTTTGTTTTTTTTTTCATTTTTTAAAAGAGCTAACTTGGTTTAACAACTTTTTCTCTATTAATGTTTAATTCTGTATTTCATTTTTTCTGCTATAATATTTGTTATTTTCTTCCTTCTGCTTGCTTTGAGTTTAGTTTACTCTTCTTTTCTTAATTTCTTAAGGTGGTAGTTTAGGTTATTTTTTTGAGATCTTTCTTCCTTTTTATATAGAAGTGTATATATATATGTAGTTCCCTCTAGCACTTTTCTCACTGCTTCACATAAGTTTAGACACATTTTATTTTTATTTCCATTAATCTAAAAATATTTCCCAGTTTCATTTTGTTTTCTTTTTAAATCCATTGTTTATTTATTAGTATGTTATTTATTTTCTACATATTTGTGAATTTACAAATTTTCTTCTCTATTTTCAAAATGTCTATTTTGATTCCATTTTTCATTGTAGAATATATTTTGTATGATTTTAATCATTTTACATTTATTCCAACTTGTTTTATGGCTTACCATATGGTCTACCCTGCAAAATGTTTCGTACACACTTGAATACAATATATTCTGTAGTTTTGGAAAGAATATTGTATAAATATCTGGTCTATTGGTTTTGTGTGTTTTTCAAGTCCTCTATTTTCTTTGTATCTTTTGTCTATTTGTTCTATCAATTATTGAAGTCTCCAACTATTATTGTTCAATTAACCTTTTCGCCCTTCAATTATTTCAATTCTATTACATTTGCTTTATATACTTTGGGACTCTATTATTGGGTGTTTATCTTTTTATAATTGTTACATCTTCTTATTGGATTGAAAAATTATAAAATATTTTTGTTTTCCTTTAGTAATAATTTTTGTCTTAAAGTGTATTTTGTGTGATAGACACTCCAACTTTCTTATTATTGTGTTTTCATTTCTTTTTTTGACTCTTTCTTATTTTTGTTTAAAATAGGCCTTTTAAATAATATAATGTGGTAACTCTTGATATCAGGTTATTACTCTCCCCAGGATTTGTTATTGGTGATGTTTGTTATAGTTGTTGGTTTTTGTTTAGTTATCCACAACTAATTATATGAAGACTATTCTCTGTCATGTGTCATCACTGACCTATATGCTGAGTTAGGTTAGTGATCACCTAACAATTGCGTAGAGATTTTCTTAGCCACCAGGAACTAATAGATCCCCCAGTTTTTGCTGAGAGGCTCTGTGTGCATATTAGGACATGTCTTCAACACTCAGATGGGCAACTGAGATTCCAGCCTTATACTTTACTTCCTCCATGTGCAGAACCTAAACGTTTGACAGACTTGAGAGCATAGAGCCTTCTCAAGTTTTTTCTAAGCATGCATACAGCCTTGGGCATGTGCATAGTGTTATGCATATGCTTGGTCTTCTAGATTCCAGAAATATGTCAGAACATTTCAAAGTCCCTATGGATACATCATGCTGCAACTTTTAACTTTAAGTTTTTGATTTGTGTATTTGCCTCATTATTGATCTACCACCTCAGGTAACCATGAACTTAAACAATTGCCTGCAATTGTTTTTGAACAAATGCTCCCAGAGAAAAGGTTTCTTGTGCTGGACAATCTCTGAATTAGGTCAAATGTATGTAACATTCCATATCAGGTCTTCCAGAAAACTACCAGACAGACCAAATACTGACAGTTCTTTATGAAAGGGGCTTTGCAGGAGCTTCAGCACTATTTTGCTAATTTTGGTTCCTGTTAGGATATGGGTCTTCATTGTAAATATGGGCAGTTAATTTTCAATGTAACTACAATGTTGGAGAGCAAGGGGTGTGGACAAGGAAAGTTAAAACACTACAAAGATCACTATTCTAATAAAATTTGGCCAATTTATATTGATTACATAGTCTCAGGATTGGTGAAATTTTGGGGGTAATTCCCAGCATTCTGAAACATATGGTTCTGGAAATAACTGCCAATTTTCTAATTACTTTTAAGGAGGAGAGAAATTTTTGAAGTTTTTACTCCAACTTTTTCACTGATGTTCTCGTCACTGATTGTTAGATGAATTTAATTCCTGTGCTTGTAAGACTGTAATTCCTACTTTCTTATTGGCTATCAGCAAAAGGCTATTTTCAGCATCTAGCCATTCCTTTCCATATCAACTTCTCTACATCCTGGCTATCTGTTCCCTCAAGTCAAGCAAGAGTATCACTTTTTTTTTTTTAACATCTTTATTGGAGTATAATTTCTTTTCAATGTTGTATTAGTTTCTGCTGTATGACAAAGTGAATCAGCTAGATGTATACATATCCCCATATCCCCTCCCTCTTGTGTCTGCCTCCCACCCACCCTATCCCACTCCTCTAGGTGATCACAAAGCACCGAGCTGATCTCCCTGTGCTATGCAGCTGCTTCTCACTAGCTATCTATTTTACATTTGATAGTGTATATATGCCAATGCTACTCTCTCACTTCGTCCCAGCTTACCCTTCCCCCTCCCTGGGTCCACAAGTCCATTCTCTACATCTGCGTCTTTATTCCTGTCCTGCCCCTAGGTTCTTCAGAACCTTTTTTTTTTTTTAGATTCCCTATATATGTGTTAGCATACGGTATTTGTTTTTCTCTTTCTGACTTACTTCACTCTGTATGACAGGCTCTAGGTCCATCCACCTCACTACAAATAACTCAATTTCATTTCTTTTTATGGCTGAGTAATATTCCATTGTATATATGTGTCACATCTTCTTTATCCATTCATCTGTTGATGGACACTTAGGTTGCTTCCATTTCCTGGCTATTGTAAATAGTGCTGCAATGAACATTGTGGTACAGGTAAGAGTATCACTCTTATGCTTCAAATCAATTCTTTCAGGAAAGGTTCAGTCCCTTTTAAGGATTCAACTGATTAGGTGATGCCTTCTCAGGATAATCTTTATTTTGCTTAACTCTTAGTCAACTGATTATTAACCTAATAATGGGACTAATATTCCATTGTATTCACATGTTCTAGAGACACTCAAATAGAGGGAATTATATAGGGTTTATGTATCAGGAAGTGGGAATATTTTGGGGTGGAATACTAGAATCCTGCCTACCAAAGTATCTAATGATATGTTGTTAATAGTGATTTAGGTTGCTGTAAGGATTTTAATATGCACCAACAGAGCAGGAAAAACTCTTCGGGAGGTATGTCTGTGTTTGTGTATATCACAAATATAAATTGTATTTATGTTATTTATCTAGTATACATTCCTAGATATGAAATGGCTGCCTCAAAGAGGCATTTTAATTTTTATACATATTGGCTAAATATTCTGAAAAGTTGTTGAACTGAATAATGCTCCTATCGCAGATAATAACTCATATTTACTGAGTGCTTATGTGGCAGGCAGTGTTCTAATAGCTTTTCATATGTTCTTATGCTTAATGTTTCAAAGCTTAAAGTTTTGGTGTAAGAGATGAGGTGAGAATCTAATTTTATGCTTTTGTAAGTATCTCTTTTCTCTCTATTAGTTTTTTGTTCAGTGAGAGGTGCTTTCTCTTGAGAAAGGACAATGAGAGGGAAATTTACCTCACTTTTAATGAAAAGAAGTACTTTATGCCTGTTTTCTGGGCAGAAAACAGATTATTATTGAATAAACAGGGAAACATCATAAATCCTTTTCAATAACATTGAAGTCCACCCCTAGCCACAGTAAGAAAAGCTCAGAAGCAGTGTTATTTAATCATGTTATACTCAACATCATGTGTACTACATGTACATAGTAAGTAGAACATGGTAATATTTGACAGTGAAAATTTTTTTCAGGAATTAAATATACCTTAGATAAATTTCTATAGAGTACATAAAGCATAGATTACTGTTTGAGGTATATTAGTTAAAGATGTAACCAGTGTTTCCAAATTATGCCTCTTTTCTCAAAATAATGACCTGTACAAATATTTATTAAATCACACCTTTATTACTCTTGAAGTGTCATTTTCTTTAGCTCTAACTTATAAAGATCTTGGATATTGTCACTATTCTCCCTTCAACAAGAAAAAGCCAAACAACCTGGAAGTCAATGACTTCACAAATAACTGAGTTCACATAGAAGACTGTCATCCTGAAATCTGGAGGGATGGGAGAGTACAAGGTATCACAGCTGACATCAGCTTACCTGGAGGAGAAGTAGCTAAAACTTTTAGGAACACTTAAATTGCAATTTTTATAAACTACTGGAGACTGAATGTGGAAAAATTTGAAAGTGAGAAAATCCTGGGTATTCAGTATTGGGATCATCCACACACTTTCATCGCTTTTACTGCCAGTAACATCAGCAAATTCTCATGGTGAAGAGCCAAGAAAAATCTATTTGTGTTTCTGGTGCTGGGAGGAGAAATATAATCATTTTGAAATATGTCCAGAATGTTATCCATAACAAAGGCTTATTCTAAAAAGAAAAAGACTTCATCAGGGCCTCTTCCAAATTGTTTGAATAACTATTCAACTGGGTAACTGGGCAATTATTCAACTACAGGCCCCTCTTACCTTACTGTCAAATCACAGCCTAAAGACATAACCTAACTAAAAGTTTGAAATGTAATCATAAGGTTATAGAATACTCCCTCTCCCCCATACCTTATTGCAATGTAAACAGGGTTCCCATATAATAACAATTAATTACAGGTGATAGAATTGCAATACACTGACAATATTTAAGAAGGAGTTTATAGGGAAATGCAAAAAACAACAAGAGAGAACAACAAGGACATTAGAGGAAATTGAAGCCTCTGGCACCTACATTTACAGGAAATATTAAACACAGCATAACTCCTAGCCAGATTAACATAAAACATTACATTAAAAGCATATTTAAGTAATTTTCTGTTACCCAATAAATTCTGTCCAGCTTTTAAAAAATTACAAATTATACTAACAGGTATAAGCAAACAGAAAAAGCAAACATGAAAACCAGACTCAGATATAACACAGATTTTGGAATTTTCAGATAGGGAATTTAAAACCACTATGATTAATATATTAAGAGCTGTAATGGAAATGTAAATGATGTGCTAGGACAGATGGGAAATTTAAGCAGAGAATGGAATCTCTAAGAAAGAATCAAAACAAAATGTCTAATAAAAAAATGAATAATGCCTTAGGTGGGCTCATCAGTCCATTGATAGTGCTGAGGGAAGAACAAGTGGGTGTGAAGATATGTCAGTAGAAATTTCCCAACCTGAAAAGCAAAGAGAAAACAA